>NC_053028.1:511361917-511498004 GCF_003073215.2 Triticum urartu | reverse complement strand
GATCTTGCGTGATCGTAGGATTTTTTTTTAAATACTGCGTTCCCAACAGTGGCATCCGGGCCATGTTTATGCGTAGATGTTATATGCATAAGTAGAACACAAAGGAGTTGTGGCCGTGGGTATATACATATTGCTTGTTGATACGTCTCCAACATATCTATAATTTTTGATTGTTCCATGCTATTATATTATCCATCTAGGATGTTTTATATGCATTTATATGCTATTTTATATGATTTTCGGGACTAACATATTAATCTAGAGCCAAGTGTCAGTTTCTGTTTTTTCCCTGTTTCTGAGTATCACAGAAAAGGAAGATCAAACGGAGTCCAATTGACCTGAAACTTCACGGAACTTATTTTTGGACCAAAAGAAGGCCATGGAGTAAAAGAGTTGGGCCAGAAGAGTCCCGGGCTGCCCACGAGGGTGGGGACGCACCCACCCCCTGGGCGCGCCTCCCTATCTCGTGGACAGCCCGGAGACCCCCCCTGACTTGTTCTCGATGCCAAAACCTCTTATATATACTGAAACTTCCAGAAAGAAACCTAGATCGGGAGTTCCGCCGCCGCAAGCCTCTGTAGCCACCGAAAACCAATCTAGACCCGTTCCGGCACCCTGCCGGAGGGGGGAATCCCTCTCCGGTGGCCATCTTCATCATCCCGGCACTCTCCATGACGAGGAGGGGGTAGTTCTCCCTCAGGGTTGAGGGTATGTACCAGTAGCTATGTGTTTGATCTCCCTCTCTCTCGTGTTCTTGATTCGGAACGATCTTGATGTATCACGAGCTTTGCTATTATAGTTGGATCTTATGATGTTTCTCCCCCTCTACTCTCTTGTGATGAATTGAGTTTTCCCTTTGAAGTTATCTTATCGGATTGAGTCTTTAAGGATTTGAGAACACTTGATGTATGTCTTGCATGTGCTTATCTGTGGTGACAATGGGATATCACGTGATCTACTTGATGTATGTTTTGGTGATCAACTTGCGAGTTCTGTGACCTCGTGAACTTATGCATAGGGGTTGGCACACATTTTCGTCTTGACTCTTCAGTAGAAACTTTGGGGCACTCTTTGAAGTTCTTTGTGGTGGTTGAATAGATGAATCTGAGATTGTGTGATGCATATCATATAATCATACCCACGGATACTTGAGGTGGCATTGGAGTATCTTGGTGACATTAGGGTTTTGGTTGATTTGTGTCTTAAGGTGTTATTCTAGTACGAACTCTTGAATAGATCGATCAGAAAGAATAACTTTGAGGTGGTTTCGTACCCTGCAATAATCTCTTCGTTTCTTCTCCGCTATTAGTGACTTTGGAGTGACCCTTTGTTGCATGTTGAGGGATAGTTATATGATCCAATTATTTTATTATTGTTGAGAGAACTTGCACTAGTGAAATTATGAACCCTAGGCCTTGTTTCCTAGCATTGCAATACCGTTTTTGCTCACTTTTATCATTATTTACCTTGCTGTTTTTATATTTTCAGATTACAAAAACCTTTATTTACCATCCATATTGCACTTGTATCACCATCTCTTTGCCGAACTAGTGCACCTATACAATTTACCATTGTATTGGGTGTGTTGGGGACACAAGAGACTCTTTGCTATTTGGTTGTAGGGTTGTTTGAGAGAGACCATCTTCATCCTATGCCTCCCACGGATTGATAAACCTTAGGTCATCCACTTGAGGGAAATTTGCTACTGTCCTACAAACCTCTGCACTTGGAGGCCCAACAACGTCTACAAGAAGAAGGTTGTGTAGTAGACATCCAGCTCTTTTCTGGCGCCGTTGCCAGGGAGGTTAGCGCTTGAAGGTATATCTTCAGATCTTGCAAACGAATCTTTTTGTTTCTTGTTTTATCACTAGTTTAGTCTATAAAAGGAAACTACAAAAACAAAATGGAATTGAGGGTACCTCATATGCTTCATCTTTTTAATATCTTTCATGAGAATAAGCATTCCGATAATTGTGCTCAGGTGCTAGAAGAAGAATGCATTAGAATGTTTGGCACTAATCTTTGAATGATGAGCATGATTGCAATGTTGTTAGTATGAATTCTTTGAATATCCATGATGCTAATGATATGCAAAGCCACAAGCTTGGGGAAGCTATGTTTGATGAAGATGATATTTTTTGTCTGCCAAGTTTTGATGAGCAAATTTATTATGATGATAGCATGCCTCCTATTTATGATGATTATATTGATGAAAGTGGGTTTGGAGGAGTTTCAACTTTAGGAAGTGAAGATACCACTATTTTGGAGGATGTTGAATCTTATTGTGATAATTATAAAAGTGGATTTGGAGAGGTCATGACTTTATTTAGTAATGATTCCACTATTTCGGAAGAGGTTCCAATTGATTATGAGAACAAGGGTGCTATCTATGATGATTATTGTGATGACTTGTATAAGAATAATGATAACAATGAAACTTTTCATCATGATTTTAGTTTTCAATTGGATTATGCCTCACATGGTAATTATTTTGTTGAGTTTGCTCCCACTATTATTCATGATAAGAAATTCGCTTATGTGGAGAGTAATAAAATGTATATGCTTGGGGATCATGAAAAGAATGCTTTATGTGATGGTTATATTGTTGAATTCATTCATGATGCTACTGAGATTTATTATGAGGGATGAACATATACTTGTAGGAATTGCAATATTATCAAGTTTCCTCTCTATGTGTTGAAAATCTTGAAGATTTGCTTGTTTTACCTTCCTATGCAAGTTGATTATTGTTCCCATAAGTTATTTGTTCAAAAAATCCCTATGCATAGGAAGTGGGTTAGACTTAAATGTGCTAGTCATATTCTTCATGATTCTCTCTTTATGTTTCAATTCTTATCTTTTATGTGAGCATCATTGGAATCATCATCCCTAGCTAGGGGCGTTAAACGTTAGCGCTTGTTGGGAGGCAACCCAATTTTTATTTGTTCCTTGATTTTTGTTAATGTTTAGTAATAAATAATTCATCTAGCCTCTGTTTAGATGTGGTTGTATGATTTAATTAGTGTTTGTGCCAAGTAGAACCTTTGGGAAGACTTGGGTGAAGTCTTTGCGATCTTGCTGTAAAAAACATAAACTTTAGCGCTCATGAGTTTTGCTGCCATTGTTTACTGGAGAGTGCGATTAGGTTGATTATTTTTGCAGATGATTAATAGACAGATTCCTCACGTGCACCAATTTATTTAAGAATTTTTGGGGTTACAGAAGTATACGTTTGATACAGATTACTACAGACTGTTCTGTTTTTGACAGATTCTGTTTTCATTGTGTTGTTTGCTTATTTTGATGAATCTATGAGTAGTATCGGAGGGTATGAACCATAGAGAAGTTGGAATACAGTATATATTACACCAATATGAATTTAGAATGAGTTCATAATAGTACCTAAGTGGTGATTTATTTTCTTATACTAACGGAGGTTACGAGTTTTCTGTTAAGTTTTGTGTTGTGAAGTTTTCAAGTTTTGGGTAAAGATTCGATGGACTATGGAATAAGGAGTGGCAAGATCCTAAGCTTGGGGATGCCCAAGGCACCCCAAGGTAATATTCAAGGACAACTAAGAGCCTAATCTTGGGGATTCCCCGGATGGCATCCCCTCTTTCGTCTTCGTCCATCGGTAACTTTACTTGGAGCTATATTTTTATTCACCACATGATATGTGTTTTGCTTGGAGCGTCATTTTATTTTATTTTGTTTTGCTTGCTGTTTGAATAAAATAACAAGATCTGAAATTCTTAAATGTTAGAGAGTCTTCACATAGTTGCATAATTATTCGACAACTCATTGATCTTCACTTATATCTTTCATAGTAGTTTGTCATTTGCTCTAGCTAGTGCTTCACTTATATCCTTTTAGAGCACGGCGGTGGTTTTATTTGGAAGAAATAGATGAACTATCATGATTCACTTATATTATTTTGCGAGTCTTTTAGAACAGCATGGTAATTTATTTTGGTTATGAAACTTGTCCTAATATGATAGGCATCCAAGAGGGGTATAATAAAAACTTTCATATAGAGTGCATTAAATACTATGAGAAGTTTGATACTTGATAATTGTTTTGAGATACGAAGATGGTAATATTAGAGTCGTGCTAGTTGAGTAATTGTGAATTTGAGAAACACTTGTGTTGAGGCTTGCAAGGCCCGTAGCATGCACGTGTGGTAACCGTTGTGTGACAAATTTGAAGCATGAGGTGTTTCTTTGATTGCCTTCCTTATGAGTGGCGGTCGGGGATGAGCGATGGTCTTTTCCTACCAATCTATCCCCCTAGGAGCATGCGCGTAGTGCTTGGTTTTTGATGACTTGTAGATTTTTGCAATAAGTATGTGAGTTCTTTATGACTAATGTTGAGTCCATGGATTATACGCACTCTCACCCTTCCATCATTGCTAGCCTCTTCGGTACCGTGCATTGCCCTTTCTCACCTTGAGAATTGGTGCAAACTTCACTGATGCATCCAAACCCCGTGATATGATACACTCTATCACACATAAACCTCCTTATATCTTCCTCAAAACAGCCACCATACCTACCTATTATGGCATTTCCATAACCATTCCGAGATATATTGCCATGCAACTTTCCACCGTTCCGTTCATCATGACACACATCATCATTGTCATATTGCCTTGCATGATCATGTAGTTGACATCGTATTTGTGGCAAGGCCACCATGCATAATTGATCATACATGTCACTCTTGATTCATTGCCCATCCCAGTACACCGCCGAAGGCATGCATATAGAGTCACATTTTGTTCTAGTATCGAGTTGTAATCTTTGAGTTGTAAATAAATAGAAGTGTGATGATCATCATTAATACAACATTCTCCCGAAAAAAAGAGAAAAAAGAAAGGCAAAAAAGGGGCCAAATAAAAAAAGAAAAAAATATAAAATAAGAAGGGACAATGCTACTATCCTTTTTCCACACTTGTGCTTCAAAGTAGCACCATGATCTTCATGATAGAGAGTCTCTTGTTTTGTTACTTTCATATACTAGTGGGAATTTTTCATTATAGAACTTGGCTTGTATATTCCAATAATGGGCTTCCTCAAATGCCCTAGGTCTTCGTGAGCAAGCAAGTTGGATGCACACCCACTTCGTTTCTTTTGTTGAGCTTTCGTACATTTATAGCTCTAGTGCATCCGTTGCATGGCAATCCCTACTCCTCGCATTGACATAAATTGATGGGCATCTCCATAGCCCATTGATTAGCCGCGTCAATGTGAGACTTTCTCCTTTTTTCTCTTCTCCACACAACCCCCATCATTATATTCTATTCCACCCATAGTGCTATGTCCATGGCTTACGCTCATGTATTGCGTGAAAATTGAAAAAAGTTTGAGATTACTAAAGTATGAAACAATTTCTTGGCTTGTCATCGGGGTTGTGCATGATGAGAGCATTTTTGTGTGACGAAGATGAAGCATAGCCAAACTATATGATTTTGTAGGGATAAGCTTTCTTTGGCCATGTTATTTTGAGAAGACATAATTGCTTAGTTAGTATGCTTGAAGTATTATTATTTTTATGTCAATATTAAACTTTTGTCTTGAATCTTATGGATCTGAATATTCTTGCCACAATAAAGAGAATTACATGGATAAATATGTTAGGTAGCATTCCACATCAAAAAATTTGTTTTTATCATTTACCTACTCGAGGACGAGCAGGAATTAAGCTTGGGGATGCTTCATACGTCTCCAACGTGTCTATAATTTTTGATTGTTCCATGCTATTATATTATCCATCTAGGATGTTTTATATGCATTTATATGCTATTTTATATGATTTTTGGGACTAACCTATTAACCTAGAACCAAGTGCCACTTTCTGTTTTTTCCTTGTTTTTGAGTATCGCAGAAAAGGAAAATCAAACGGAGTCCAATTAACCTGAAACTTCACGGAACTTATTTTTGGACCAGAAGAAGGCCATGGAGTAAAAGAGTTAGGCCAGAAGAGTCCCGGGCTGCCCACGAGGGTGGGGGGCGCGCCCACCCCCTGGGCGCGCCTCCCTACCTCATGGACAGCCCGGAGACCCCCCCCTGACTTGTCCTCGACGCCAAAACCTCTTATATATACTAAAACTTTCAGAAAGAAACCTAGATCAGGAGTTTCGCCGCCGCAAGCCTCTGTAGCCAATGAAAACCAATCTAGACCCGTTCCGGCACCCTGCCGGAGGGGGGGAATCCCTCTCTGGTGGCCATCTTCATCATCCCGACGCTCTCCATGACGAGGAGGGGGTAGTTCTCCCTCGGGGTTGAGGGTATGTACCAGTAGCTATGTGTTTGATCTCCCTCTCTCTCGTGTTCTTGATTCGGAATGATCTTGATGTATCGTGAGCTTTGCTATTATAGTTGGATCTTATGATGTTTCTCCCCCTCTACTCTCTTGTGATGAATTGAGTTTTCCCTTTGAAGTTATCTTATCGGATTGAGTCTTTAAGGATTTGAGAACACTTGATGTATGTCTTGCATGTGCTTATCTGTGGTGACAATGGGATATCACGTGATCCACTTGATGTATGTTTTGGTGATCAACTTGCGAGTTCCGTGACCAAGTGAACTTATGCATAGGGGTTGGCACACGTTTTCGTCTTGACTCTTCGGTAGAAACTTTGGGGCACTCTTTGAAGTTCTTTGTGTTGGTTGAATAGATGAATATGAGATTGTGTGATGCATACCATATAATCATACCCACGGATACTTGAGGTGACATTGGAGTATCTAGGTGACATTAGGGTTTTGGTTGATTTGTGTCTTATGGTGTTATTCTAGTACGAACTCTTGAATAGATCGATCAGAAAGAATAACTTTGAGGTGGTTTCGTACCCTACAATAATCTCTTCGTTTGTTCTCCGCTATTAGTGACTTTGGAGTGACTCTTTGTTGCATGTTGATGGGTAATTATATGATCCAATTATGTTATTATTGTTGAGAGAACTTGCACTAGAGAAATTATGAACCCTAGGCCTTGTTTCCTAGCATTGCAATACTGTTTTTGCTCACTTTTATCATTGTTACCTTGCTGTTTTTATATTTTCAGATTATAAAAACCTTTATCTACCATCCATATTGCACTTGTATCACCATCTCTTCGCCGAACTAGTGCACCTATACAATTTACCATTGTATTTGGTGTGTTGGGGACACAAGAGACTCTTTGCTATTTGGTTGTAGGGTTGTTTGAGAGAGACCATCTTCATCCTATGACTCCCACGGATTGATAAACCTTAGGTCATCCACTTGAGGGAAATTTGCTACTATCCCACAAACCTCTTCACTTGGAGGCCCAACAACATCTACAAGAAGAAGGTTGTGTAGTAGACATCACTTGTCGTCACTAGTTGATTCTTGATTCAGCGGTATTGTTGGATGAAGCGGCTCAGACCGACATTACGCGTACGCTTACGCGAGACTAGTTCTACCGATGTGCTTCGCACACAGGTGGCTAGTGGGTGTCTATTTCTCCAACTTTAGTTGAATCAAATTCAATGAACAGGGTTCTTTCTGAAGATCAAAGAGCAATCACTATACCGCGTTGTAATTTTTGATGCGTAGGTAAGAACGGTTCTTGCTAAGCCCATAGCAGCCACGTAAAACTTGCAACAACAAAGTAGAGGACGTCTAACTTGTTTTTGCAGGGCATGTTGTGATGTGATATGGTGAAGACGTGATTATATAAATTGTTGTATGAGGTGATCATGTTTTGTAACACAGTTATCGGCAACTGGCAGGAGCCATGTGGTTGTCGCTTTATTGTATGAAATGCAATCGCCATGTAATCACTTTACTTTATCACTAAGCGTTAGCGATAGTCTTAGAAGCAATAGTTGGTGAGACGACAACGATGCTACGATGGAGATCAAGGTGGTCAAGCCGGTGACGTTGGTGATCATGACGGTGGTTTGGAGATGGAGATCAAAGGCACAAAATAATGATGGCCATATCATATCACTTATATTGATTGCATTTGATGTTTATCCTTTGCATATTATTTTGCTTAGTACGGCGGTAGCATTATAAGATGATCTCTCACTAAATTTCAAGGTATAAGTGTTCTCCCTGAGTGCACCATTGCTATGGTTCATCGTGCAGAGACATCATGTGATGATCGGTTGTGATAAGCTCTACGTTCACATACAACGGGTGCAAGCCAGTTTTGCACACGCAGAATACTCGGGTTAAACTTGATGAGCCTATCATATGCAGATATGGCCTCGGAACACTGAGACCGAAAGGTCGAGCATGAATCATATAGTACATATGATCAACATAGTGATGTTCACCATTGAAAGCTACTCCATCTCACGTGATGATCGGACATGGTTTAGTTGATTTGGATCACGTGATCATTTAGATGACTAGAGGGATGTCTATCTAAGTGGGAGTTCTTAAGTAATATGATTAATTGAACTTTAATTTATCATGAACTTAGTCCTGATAGTATTTTCATAACTATGTTGTAGATCAATAGCACGCGATGTAGCCCCCCGTTAATTTTTTGATATGCTCCTAGATAAAAACTATGTTGAAAGATGATAGTAGCAATGATGCGGACTAGGTCCATGATCTAAGGATTATCCTCATTGTTGCACAAAAGAATTATGTCCTTAATGCACCGCTAGGTGACGGACCTATTGCAGGAGCAGATATAGATGTTATGAACGTTTAGCAAGCTCGGTATGATAACTACTTGATAGTTTAGTGTGCCATGCTTTACGGCTTAGAACCGGGACTTCAAAAAGGTTTTGAAACGCCAAGGAGCATATAAGACGTTCCAAAAGCTGAAATTGGTATTTCAGACTCATGCCCGAGTCGAGAGGTATGAGACCTCTGACAAGTACTTTGCCCACAAGATGGAGGAGAACAGCTCAGTTAGTGAGAATGTGCTTAGAATCTCCGAGCACTACGATCACTTGAATCAAGTGGGAGTTAATCTTCCAGATAAGATAGTGATTTACAAGAGTTCTCTAGTCACCATAACCAAGCTACTAGAACTTCGTGCTGAACTATAATATGCAAGGGATAACGGAAACGATTCCCAAGCTCTTCGCGATGCTGAAATTGGCGAAGATAGAAATTAAGAAAAAGCATCAAGTGTTGATGGTTGAAAATACCACTAGTTTCAAGTAAAAGGGCAAGGGAAATAAAGGGAACTTCAAGAAGAATGACAAGCAAGTTGCCACTCCCATGAAGAAGCCCAAAGCTAGACCCAAGCCTGAAACTGAGTGCTTTTACTGCGAAGGAAATGGTCACTGGAAGCGGAACTGCCCCAAATACTTGGCAGATAAGAAGGATGGCAAAATGAACAAAAGTATATATGATATACATGTTATTGATGTGTACTTTACTAAGTGTTCATAGTATCCCCTGGGTATTTGATAGTGGTTCAGTTGCTATGATTAGTAACTTGAAACAGGAGTTACAAAATGAACAAAGACTAGTTGAGGGCAAGGTGACGATGTGTGTTGGAAGTGATTCCAAGGTTGATAAGATCACCATCGCACACTCCCTTTACCTTCGGGATTAGTGTTGAACCTAAAATAAATGTTGTTTGGTGTTTGCATTGAGAATAATATGATTGGATCATGTTTATTGCAATATGGTTATTCATTTAAGTCAAATAATAATTGTTATTCTGTTTACATGAATAGTACCTTCTGAGGTCATACACCCAAGGTGAATGGTTTACTGAATCTCGATCGTAGTGATACACATATTCATAATATTGATGCCAAAAGATGCAAAGTTGATGATGATAGTGCAACATATTTGTGGCACTGCCGTTTAGGTCATATTGGTGTAAAGCGCATGAAGAAAATCCATGATGATGGGCTTTTGGAATCACTTGATGCTTGCGAACCATGCCTCGTGGGCAAGATGACTAAGACTCCATTCTTTGGAACAATGGAGCGAGAAACTGACTTATTGGAAATAATACATACTGATGTATGCGATCCGATGAGTGTTGAGGCTCGCGGCGGGTATCATTATTTTCTGACCTTAACAGATGATTTGAGTAGATATGGGTATATCTACTTAATGAAACACAAGTCTGAAAAATTTGAAAAGTTTAAACAATTTCAGAGTGAAGTAGAGAATCATCGTAACAATAAAATAAAGTTTCTACGATCTGATCACGGAGGCGAATATTTGAGTTACGAGTTTGGCCATCAATTAAAACAATGTGGAATAGTTTCACAAACTCATGCCACCTGGAACACCATAACATAATGGTGTGTCTGAACATCGTAACCGAAATTTATTAGATATGGTGCGATTTATGATGTCTCTTACCAATTTACCAGTATCGTTTTGGGGTTATGCATTAGAGACAACTGCATTCACATTAAATAGGGCACCGTCTAAAATCCGTTGAGATGACACTGTATGAACTGTGGTTTAGCAAGAAACCTAAGCTGTCGTTTCTTAAAGTTTGGGGTTGCGATGCTTATGTGAAAAAGTTTCGGCCTGATAAGATCAAACCCAAATCAGAGAAGTGTGTCTTCATAGGATACCCAAAAGAAACTGTTGGATACACCTTCTATCACAGATCTGAAGGCAAGATCTTTGTTGCTAAGAGTGGATCCTTTCTAGAGAAAGAGGTTCTCTCGAAAGAAGTGAGTGGGAGGAAAGTAGAACTTGATGAGGTAATTGTACCTTCTCCCGAGTTGGAAAGTAGTTCATCAAGAAATCAGTTCCAGTGATGCCTACACTAATTAGTGAGGAAGTTAATGATGATGATCATGAAACTTCAGATCAAGTTACTACCGAACCTTGTAGGTCAACCAGAGTACGTTCTGCACCAGAGTGGTACGGTAATCCTGTTCTGGAAGTCATGTTACTAGACCATGACGAACCTACAAACTATGAGGAAGCGATGATGAGCCCAGATTCCGCGAAATGGCTTAAGGCCATGAAATCTGAGATGAGATCCATGTATGAGAACAAAGTATGGACTTTGATTGACTTGCCCGATGATCGGTGAGCCATTCAGAATAATGGATCTTCAAGAGGAAGACGGACGCTACTAGTAGTGTTACTATCTACAAAGCTCGAATTGTTGCAAAAGGTTTTCGACAAGTTCAAGGTGTTGACTACGATGAGATTTTCTCACTCACATCGATGCTTAAAAGTCTGCCCGAATCATGTTAGAAGTTGCCGCATTTTATGAAATATGGCAAATGGATATCAAAACTACATTCCTTAATGGATTTATTAAAGACGAGTTGTATATGATGCAACCAGAAGGTTTTGTCAATCCTAAAGATGCTGACAAAGTGTGCAAGCTCCAGCGATCCATCTATGGACTGGTGCAAGCATCTCGGAGTTGGAATATACGCTTTGATAAATTGATCAAAGCATATAGTTTAATACAGACTTGAGTGAAGTCTGTATTTACAAGAAAGTGAGTGGGGGCACTAGAGCCTTTCTGATAAGTATATGTGAATGACATACTGTAGATCAAAAATGATGTAGAATTTTCTGGAAAGCATAAAGGAGAATTTGAAAGGAGTTTTTCAAAGAAAGAATTGCATGTAAAGCTACCTACATATTGGGCATCAAGATCTATAAAGATAGATCAAGACGCTTGATAAGACTTTCGATGTCTACATACCTTGATAAGATTTTGAAGGAGTTCAAAATGGATCAGTCAAAGAAGGAGTTGTAAGGTGTGAAATTGAGTAAAGACTCAAAACCCGGCCACGGTAGAAAATAGAAAGAGAATGAAAAGTCATTCTCTATGCCTCATTCATAGGTTCTATAAAGTACGCTATGCTGTGTACCAGACCTATTGTATACCTTAACATGATTTTGGCAAGGGAGTACAATAGTGATCTAGGAGTAGATCACTGGACAGCGGTCAAAATTATCCTTAGAGATCTAAGGAAGTATTTTTCGGTAATGGAGGTGATAAAAGAGTTCGTCGTAAAGAGTTACGTCGATGCAAGCTTTTTACACCGATCTAGATGACTCTAAGTCTCGACCTAGATACATATTGAAAGTGGGAGCAATTAGCTAGAGTAGCTCCGTGCAGAGTATTGTAGACATAGAAATTTGCAAAATACATACGGATCTGAATGTTGCAGACCCGTAGACTAAACTTCTCTCATAAGCAAAATATGATCACTCTTTGGTTGTCAATCACATAGCGATGTGAACTAGATTATTGACTCTACTAAACCCTTTGGGTATTAGTCACATGAAGATGTGAGCTAATCACATAAAGATGTGAACTATTGGTGTTAAATCACATGATGATGTGAACTAGATTATTGACTCTAGTGCAAGTGGGAGACTGAAGGAAATATGCCCTAGAGGCAATAATAAAAGTTGTTATTTATATTTACTTATATCATGATAAATGTTTATTATTCATGCTAAAATTGTATTAACCGGAAACTTAGTACATGTGTGAATACATAGACAAAATGAGTGTCACTAGTATGCCTCTACTTGACTAGCTCGTTAATCAAAGATGGTTAAGTTTCCTAGCCATGGACAAGAGTTGTCATTTGATGAATGGGATCACATCATTAGAGAATGATGTGATTGACTTGACCCATCTGTTAGCTTAGCACTATGATCGTTTAGTTTATTGCTATTGCTTTCTCCATAAATTATACATGTTCCTATGACTATGAGATTATGCAACTCCCGAATACCGGAGGAACACTTAGTGTGCTATCAAACGTCACAACGTAACTGGGTGATTATAAAGATGCTCTATAGGTGTCTCCGATGGTGTTTGTTGAGTTGGAATAGATCGAGATTAGGATTTGTCACTCGGATTGTCGGAGAGGTATCTCTCGACCCTCTCGGTAATGCACATCACTATAAGCCTTGCAAGCAATGTAACTAATGAGTTAGTTATGGGATGATGCGTTATGGAACGAGTAAAGAGACTTGCCGGTAACGAGATTGAACTAGGTATGATGATACCGACGATCGAATCTCGGGCAAGTAACATACCGATGACAAAGGGAACAACGTATGTTGTTATGCGGGTTGACCGATAAAGATCTTCATATAATATGTGGTAGCCAATATGAGCATCCAGGTTCTACTATTGGTTATTGACCGGAGATGAGTCTCGGTCATGTCTACATAGTTCTCGAACCCGTAGGGTCCGCACGCTTAACGTTCACTAGTAGAAAACAAAGCTTTAGCGCCGGTTCGTAAGGGCCTTTAGTGCCGGTTCCATAACCGGCACTAAAGGGTGGGCACTAAAGGCCCCCCCTTTAGTACCGGTTCGGCACGACCGGCGCTACAGTGCCACCACGTGGCGTGAGCTCGCGCCCTGGTATGGGGGACCTTTAGTACCGGTTGGTGTTACCAACCGGTACTAAAGGTTTTTTTTTGAATTTTTTTTTTTGAAAATTTTGGAATTTTTTTTGATTTTTTTCGATTTTAATTTTTCTGAATTATTTGATGATTTAGTCTCTAATCACCTCTCTTAACTGCTCAAGTGTGGATCACTCATTCCAAATCACCTGACTTCCTGGCCGGTCACCCATCCTCTCACTCCCCCAGCCTGAGCACGCTTAACTTCGAAGTTCTATTCCCCCTACATTCCAAGTCTGCACTTGTTGTTTTCCTGACAAATGTAAGCTGTCAATCCTATTAACCCGCAGAAGTTTAGCTTGAGCATTAGGTCACACGTTTCACCGTTTGAGTTTATAACTATTATTCTAAAAAATAGTAATTATTTAGTAACACTAATATTTCTTGAATAAGTTTGACCACAGATTGACCAGATTTGACCAAAACTTAAAAAATTGAAATAATTATTTAGTAACACTAATATTCTTGAATAATTATGTAGTAACATTAATACTTCTTGAATAAGTAGTTTGACCAGATTTAACCAATTTTTTTTTAAAAAAAAACTAAAATTTGACCATATCTTTTTTTTGTTTTGGAATTTGAGGATTCTAAAAAATTGCAAATAAGCCGTAGGCGGTCAACATCGCATGCGGATTTTTGTGCTGAATTTTTTGATATATTATACGTTTTTTCCGACATTGTATGCAAAAGTTATAGCCGTTTTACATTTTCCCTACACTTTTTGTAAAACATGTCCAAATTTAAGTTTTCAAATTTTCCTAACTAGTAGATGTAGTAATTGTAAAATCCTAAATTTTCAATTTGGAATGTTATACATTAGATCATCATTGCAAATCATATTTTATTTTGGTTGATCCTAGAAATTCTATGCAACTCAATGACCCACGGAGAGAGTTGGGGATTTCATTATTTTCATATTTAAGCTCTCTCAAATTTTGAGAATAGGATCATTTGATTTTATTTATTTTATCATCAATTATTTCTATTACAAAAATATGAGAGAGGGAATAAAATGACTTTCCCAAAATAAAGAAATATTGAGGATTTAATAATAAAATCAAATAAGATTTTATTTCGGAGTTTTTCGGTGTTTTATTGGAATTTAGGAAAAAAAGTGTGTTTTTCAAAATTGCATTTAAGGCCCAAATAAATGTTCACCTTGTGCGGCTTGATTTTAGAAGCCCGTGAAAATTTATTTCGGAATTTTTGGAGTCCGTTTAGTATTTCTTTTTATTTTTCTTCCGAGCGGAATAATTAAAAAAAACGAACCGACTTCGGGCTGTACCCGAGCGGGACACCGCCCGGGGGCAGCCTCTAAATAGCGTCGCCCCGAGCCGCCCCAGCCCATCAGCCCCGCCTCGATCCGCGCACGCCGCCGGAGCCGCCGCCGCCGCCGACGATCCCGCCGCCCGAGGTTCGCTGCCTCGTTTTCCGTGCCGAAAAAAAAATTCGGCATTCGTCATTTTTCTTTTTCTCGGATTAAATCCGTGATTTTTCTTATCGCGATTCCTGATCCGATTTTCGTTTTAGTTTAACTTTTCGCTCGTTTATCGAAATCAGGCGATTCAAGCGCCTAGAGTTTCGTCTCGAAACCCTCTATCCGTTTAACCAACTTAAACAAGTTTTTGTTACTGTAAAATTTTCCCTAGATCTAGATTGCTAGAACGAAGTTGTTTTCTTTCGCCGTTTGACTTTCGTTGCTTCGTTCGATTTGATTCTTTTTGCCAACCGGAGTTCTTAAGTTGAACCTTCTGGTTAGATCTCTTATTTGAGTTTTACCTGTGCATTAGATGAGTACTTATTGTATGCTTGTTTGTTCGTATGCGATAGAATACCCGGAGTGCGCCGCCTGTTACTTCGAATCGTTAGGTTTCGCGGATCATCAGCAAGGCAGGTAACACTTTGATCATACCTTTTCTACTACCCAGTTTTATTGCATTAGATCAATCCTCACACATTGCATGATTAGGATCTAATTAAATTGTGGGATGGGAAGTAGATGAGGTAGTACCTATTACCTATTTATTTTCAAACCTTTGGGAGTTACTTCTACGTTTGCTTATTATGCCATGCTATGCTAGTAGACATGGATTGGGTGAGTGAAATCCATGACAGATGTGAGATTGTTAATTAATGGTTTATCTAAGGTGGCAACTTAAACACACATCTGGGTGGATTGAGGCACCTGGGTATTCCAGTACTTGCCTGTTTTCTTTTGGACCGCCACCCAGACTCAAAGGGATCATGAGACTATTCATACTAGAAACTTCCGTGTGCAGCCACAAGCTATTATGGGCTCTAGCATAGTTTACTAAGTTGTGCGAACTCTTACAGTGGTAGACTAGTAGATGTAGGGGATGTAGGTGGTACGGTCTACCCGATCGTAAGGTGCTAGCGCTTCTAAAAGACTATGTCTCGATCATCCGTCTTCTCAAACACCATGTAGTGCGAGAAACCAAACGGAGGCGATCGAGTCTTGTGGAGAAAAGTGCGCAAACCTCTGCAGATTGTAATAAACTAATCATGGTTAGCCGTGTCCCCGGTTATGGACATCTTGAGTATCTAGTACTTGGATTTTCATCTGAATCTCAACATGTTACTCTAAATTAAATTTGTTGGGTTATGTTTAATGATGATGCTTAATTGGGATTGAGAATGCTGTCAACCATTCTCAATGTTTAACAACCACCATGATAGTTAAATAAATTTTATTCCTTTGAAGTAGGGAAAAATTGGCTTTACGCAAAACTGTAACCATAGATCTTTCCACCAGCCAAATATGCATATAGTATAGCTATTTCATTCCATTACTCTCTATGTGTTACCTTACCAGCATATTCCATGTGCTGACCCGTTTCGGGCTACAACATTAATGTTGCAGACTTTTCAGACGACGATTAAGGAGTTTTTAGGTCGTGGTTCTATACTCAGTGATGCCGTTGGAGTTGATGGACTCACTTATCTTCCAAGCCTTCCGTTGTTATCGTTATTAGATGGCCTTAAGCCATATTTATTGTAATAAGTTCTCTTTTGAGACACTCGATGTAATAAGTGTGTGATTGCTACTCTGCTATAAATCCTTCGAGTACTGTGTGGTGTCAGCATTACTGATCCAGGGATGACACCGGAGCACAGAGATCAGACTATTTGAGGTCTGGTCGCTACAGAGATGGTATCAGAGCACATGCTGACTATAGGACACGACCACTAAGTTAGAGACCTAGATCACTATTCACTCTCTTCTCTTCTGACCTCTCATCTTTTCTACTCTTTAGGATGGCGGATGCAAGGAATAAGTTCACGCAACCGGATGAAGATACACCCTTTGGACGCCACTTGAAGGAAGTCACTAGATACCTGAATATAGGAGTACCATGCTTCACAGGAACCTACAATGCCACTTTACCTGAAGAAGAGCGTTGGATGATTGAAGTTCAAGTTCCAGGAAGGACGTTCATGCCAGTCACTGAGCCCATAGAGTTTTCTTTTGATGCACCAACTTGGAGTCTAGGAAAGAGCATGGCAGCTCACATTGCCATGGGACGCATTGGAGAAGTCTACCGCAAGGATCTCAAGGATACTATCTACCGGATTTTTGGGCGCCGAGATGAACACTGGGAGATGATCAGCACCAGGAAGGATAGATCAATCGCAGCTTTTATCCAGGAGCTAAACCAGCACGTTCGACGATAGGAGAACCAGATGTGCGCCGACATGATAGATCTGAAGAAGGCTAAGACTAGAATCAAGGAACTGGAGGAAGAACTCAAGGCTACACGTGAAGATTATGAAGAAGAAATTGAAGTATTGGTGGAGAAGAATGACGACCTGATCAAGAAGATTGGAATATTTATGGGAGACCCTACGCCAGTAGATGAAGACGAAGAACCTCAGGAAATTAGCCCGGAAGACTACATCATCATCGACGGCACCGACTCGGAAGCAGATAGTAGCGATGATGACTATGTTGATGAAGCTGGAGCAGATATCATGGAGTCTGCAACCGAAGAATATTTCTAGTAGACCACCTCATCAGTAGTAGTAGTCCACCATGTAAATATAGTAGTCCGAGCACTTTTGCGATAGTTAGATCGATTGTATGCCTTTGTTTGATTGATTGAAGTGAATTGTTTGTTTTTGCCTCATGTGCATATGGGTAGTGTTTTCTATTTAGACCCCCTCTATTCTTATATCTCATCTTTTCTAAACCCTCAGATGCCTCCGAGACATGACCCCGGATTTACCTTTCCACCGGAGCTCACCCAGTTGATCCAGCAGCAGAACACATTGATGCAGTTGCTAGTCCAGAATCAGAATCAGGGGAACAACAACAACAACCCACCACCACCACCTGTTGACCACTTAGCCCGTTTTCTTAGGCTAAATCCGCCGGTGTTTTCCAGTAGCACCGAGCCGATAGTAGCAGATGATTGGCTCCGCAAGACAGCTAGGGAGTTGACCACAGCAGGATGCACAGATGCGGAGAAGGTGAAGTTTGCCGCACATCAGTTAGAAGGACCCGCAGCATCATGGTGGGAGAATTTCACAGCCACTTTCCCAGTTGACACTGTCACATGGGACCAGTTTCAGCAGGCTTTTCGTACTGCACACGTTTCAGCAGGAGCTATGGCCATGAAGAAGCGTGAGTTTCGCAACTTGCGCCAAGGAGGAAGGACAGTTGGCCAATATGTGGAGGAATTTAGTAAGCTAGCACGTTATGCCCCAGATGACGTCGCTACGGATGCAGCTAAGCAGGAGAAGTTTCTAGAAGGACTGAATGATGAGTTGAGCATGCAGTTGATGGTAGCAACCTTCAACAACTACCAGGAGTTGGTAGATCGTGCTCGTATGATTGAAGGGAAGCAGTAGCAAATTGAGAACCACAAGAGGAAGTATGGACAAGGGAAGTACAATTCAGGAGCTCAGCAGAAGCCACGTTTTACCCCTAGACCGGGAGGACATTTTCAGCATACCCATGGAGTAGGTAGCACGCCCAATCACAATGGCACCAAGAATGGTAATGGCAATGGAGGAAGCAACGGCCAGAACCGAACCAACCCCTCAACCCCAGCCAAGAAGGACCTAAGCCAAGTCACTTGCTTTAAGTGTTCGAAGACAGGACATTATGCCAATGAATGTCCTGAATTACAAAATGGAAATAGCAATGGAAGTTCTGGGAAGAAGCCGAACCCTTTCAACAGGGGACAGGTGAACCACGTTAGCGTGGAGGAGGTTGAAGCTCAGCCCGATGCAGTAATAGGTAAGTTTTTGGTTAAGTCATTTACTGCACTCGATCTTTTTGATACTGGTGCCTCGCATTCATACATCTCAAGGGGATTTGTGGATAAGTATAACCTACCAACCCAAGCCCTTAGGTCACCCATGTTAGTAACCTCGCCCGGAGCAGAGTATGTGGCTAGTCTATGGTGTGATCGGTTACCATTAAGGATTGGTAACTATGTTTTTCCCTCAGACCTAATAGTATTGGAATCTCAAGGATTGGATGTGATATTAGGCATGGATTGGTTATCAAAGTATGAAGGGAATATTGAGTGTGCTAGTAAGTCAATTTTGCTTACCACACCAGAAGGGAGAAGGATCAAGTATGTATCCCGGCATGTGCCAAAGAGGACTCAAGTAAATTGCCTAACAGGAGTTGTGCAGGAGGAAGTACCAGTGGTAAGAGATTTCCCTGATGTATTTCCAGAGGAATTACGAGGCATGCCACCGGATAGAGATATTGAGTTTTTGATTGAGCTATTGCCAGGCACAGGGCCAATATCAAAGAGACCATATAGGATGCCAGCAAAGGATTTGGTGGAAATTAAGAAGCAGATTAAGGAGTTACTGGATAAGGGATATATTCGCCCAAGTTCTTCGCCTTGGGGATCGCCAGTACTTCTGGTGGAGAAGAAGGATGGATCGTTAAGGATGGTTGTTGATTATCGAGGATTGAATGAAGTAACGATCAAGAACAAGTACCCACTACCGATGATCAATGATCTGTGTGATCGATTGCAAGGAGCTAAGGTATTTTCCAAGATCGATCTGCGATCAGGATACCACCAGTTGAAGATTCAAGAACATGATATTCCGAAGACAGCTTTTACCACCAGGTATGGGTTGTACGAGTATACCGTTATGTCATTTGGTCTGACTAACGCACCTGCCTATTTTATGAACATGATGAACAAAATGTTTATGGAGTTTTTGGATAAGTTCGTCGTAGTGTTCATTGATGATATCCTGGTTTATTCGAAGAATGAAGAGGAGCATAAGGAGCATTTGCGTTTCGTACTTGGAAAGCTCAGAGAACATCAACTATATGCCAAGTTCAGCAAATGTGAGTTTTGGTTGAAGGAAGTAGGATTCCTCGGACATGTTATATTAGGAGAAGGTATAGCAGTAGATCCCGCTGAAGTTGAAACCGTGACCAAGTGGGAAGCCCCAACAACAGTTGGAGAGATCCGGAGTTTTCTAGGACTCGCAGGATACTACCGGAGATTTATTGAGAATTTCTCAAAGATTGCGAAGCCTATGACTGAGTTGTTGAAGAAAGATACCAAGTTCATATGGACAGAGGAATGTGAGGCTAGTTTCCAGGAGTTGAAGAAACGTTTGGTTACCTCACCAGTGTTGATTTTGCCAGACCAGACCAAAGATTATGAGGTGTATTGTGACGCTTCACGTCGAGGACTTGGAGCAGTGCTTATGCAGGAAAGGAGAGTTGATTCATATGCCTCAAGACAACTGAAGCCTCATGAGTTGAATTATGCTACGCATGATTTGGAGTTAGCAGCCGTGGTGCATGTATTGAAGACATGGAGACATTTTCTCATTGGAAATCATTGTGAGGTGTAGACGGATCATAAGAGTTTGAAGTACATTTTCACACAGAAGGAGTTAAATCTCAGACAAAGGAGATGGTTGGAGCTTATCAAGGATTATGATATGAAATTGCATTATCATCCTGGAAAGGCTAATGTAGTAGCTGACGCATTAAGCCGTAAGAGCCATGTCAATACGTTAATGACGGGAGGAATACCAAGGGAGTTAGCTGAAAATCTTCGTGAACTATGTTTGGAAATAGTTCCGAGAGGTCATGTAGCAGCAATGGAGATTCAGTCAACCTTGATGGATAAAATCAGGGAAGCTCAGAAAGCTGACAAAGAGATTGCCGCTATAAAGGAGAAACTGAGCAAAGGAAAAGCTAAAGGATATCGTGAGGATGAGCATGACACCTTATGGTTTGAAGACCGCGTTTATGTGCCCAATGACCCGGAGATCAGGAAGTTGATTTTGCAAGAGGCACACGACTCACCGTATTCAATTCACCCAGGAAATACCAAGATGTATCTGGATTTGAGGGATATTTTCTGGTGGACCGGAATGAAGAAGGATATAGCGGAGTATGTAGCAGTCTGTGATGTATGCCAGACAGTAAAGGCAGAGCATCAGAAGCCAGCAGGATTGTTACAACCATTGCCGATACCCGAATGGAAGTGGGATAAGTTAGGCATGGATTTTATCACGGGATTGCCCAGGACTCGTTCAGGCTATGACTCGATTTGGGTTGTAGTTGATCGATTGACAAAAGTAGCTCATTTCATCCCAGTAAAGACCACTTACACCAGTGCTAAGTTGGCAAAGATATACATGACCAGGATCGTATGTTTGCATGGAGTTCCAAGGAGTATCGTATCAGATAGAGGAACCCACTTTACCTCAAAGTTCTGGAAGCAGTTGCACGAAATTTTGGGAACCAGGCTAGAATTCAGTACAGCTTTTCATCCACAGACAGATGGACAGACCGAGAGAGTCAATCAGATTTTGGAGGATATGCTGAGAGCTTGTGCGCTAGATTATGGATCTAGTTGGGATGATAATTTGCCATATGTGGAGTTCTCTTACAACAACAGTTACCAAACCAGTTTAAAGATGGCCCCTTTCGAAGCCTTGTACGGAAGGAGGTGCAGGACACCGTTGTCATGGGACGAAGTTGGAGACCGCCAGTTGTTTGGTCCTGACTTGATTAAAGAGTCTGAACAGAAGGTGAAGCTGATTCGCGATAGGCTCAAGGTAGCCCAGTCCAGACAGAAAAGTTATGCAGATTCTAAACGCAAGGAGACAGTTTACGAAGTTGGAGATAGAGCTTATCTTCGAGTATCTCCACTTTGGGGAACAAAGCGTTTTGGAGTTAAAGGGAAGTTAGCACCACGATTTGTAGGACCCTATCGAGTTTTGGAGCGTATGGGAGAAGTAGCCTACAAGTTGGAATTGCCCGAAGGATTGTCAGGAGTACATGATGTGTTCCATGTTTCTCAGTTAAATAAATGTCATGCGGAGATGGCTGACATACCGTTGAGATACACAATGCCTTTGAAAACTATTCAGTTGGATAACGATTTGACCTACAAGGAGAAACCAATTAGGATCCTCGAGTTTGCCAGCCAAGTTACTCGCAGCAAGGTTATCAAGTTTTGCAAAGTTTAGTGGAGCCACCACTCAAAGGATGAAGCCACCTGGGAACGAGAGGAAGATTTGCTCAAAGACCACCCTCACCTATTTTCTAGCCAACCCGAATCTCGAGGGCGAGATTCATCTTAAGGGGGGTAGGTCTGTAACATCCCAAATTTTCAATTTGGAATGTTATACATTAGATCATCATTGCATATCATATTTTATTTTGGTTGATCCTAGAAATTCTACGCAACTCAATGACCCACGGAGAGAGTTGGGGATTTCGTTATTTTCATATTTGACCTCTCTCAAATTTTGAGAATAGGATCATTTGATTTTATTTATTTTATCATCAATTATTTCTATTACAAAAATATGAGAGAGGGAATAAAATGACTTTCCCAAAATAAAGAAATATTGAGGATTTAATACTAAAATCAAATAAGATTTTATTTCGGAGTTTTTCGGTGTTTTATTTGAATTTAGGAAAAAAGTGCGTTTTTCAAAATTGCATTTAGGGCCCAAATAAATGTTCACCTTATGCGGTTTGATTTTAGAAGCCCGTGAAAATTTATTTCGGAATTTTTGGAGTCCGTTTAGTATTTCTTTTTATTTTTCTTCCGAGCGGAATAATTAAAAAAACGAACCGACTTCGGGCCGTACCCGAGCGGAACACTGCCCGGGGGCAGCCTTTAAATAGCGCCGCCCCGAGCCGCCCCAGCCCATCAGCCCCGCCTCGATCCGCATGCGCCGCCGGAGCCGCCGCCGCCGACGATCCCGCCGCCTGAGGTTCGCCGCGCCTCGTTTTCCATGCCGAAAAAAAATTCGGCGTTCGTCGTTTTTCTTTTTCTCAGATTAAATCTGCGATTTTTCTGATCGCGATTTCTGATCCGATTTTCGTTTTAGTTTAACTTTTCGCTCGTTTATCGGAATCAGGCGATTCAAGCGCCTAGAGTTTCGTCTCGAAACCCTCTATCAGTTTAACCAACTTAAACAAGTTTTTGTTACTGTAAAATTTTCCCTAGATCTAGATTGCTAGAACGAAGTTGTTTTCTTTCGCCGTTTGACTTTCGTTGCTTCGTTCGATTTGATTCTTTTTGCCAACCGGAGTTCTTAAGTTGAACCTTCTGGTTAGATCTCTTATTTGAGTTTTACCTGTGCATTAGATGAGTACTTATTGTATGCTTGTTTGTTTGTCTGCGATAGAATATCCGGAGTGCGCCGCCTGTTACTTCGAATCGTTAGGTTTCGCGGATCATCAGCAAGGCAAGTAACACTTTGATCATACCTTTTCTACTACCCAGTTTTATTGCATTAGATCAATCCTCACACATTGCATGATTAGGATCTAATTAAATTGTGGGATGGGAAGTAGATGAGGTAGTACCTATCACCTGTTTATTTTCAAACCTTTGGGAGTTACTTCTACGTTTGCTTATTATGCCATACTATGCTAGTAGACGTGGATTGGGTGAGTGAAATCCATGACAGATGTGAGATTGTTAATTAATGGTTTATCTAAGGTGGCAACTTAAACACACATCTGGGTGGATTGAGGCACCTGGGTATTCCAGGACTTGCCTATTTTCTTTTGGACCGCCACCCAGGCTCAAAGGGATCATGAGACTATTCATACTAGAAACTTCCGTGTGCAGCCACAAGCTATTATGGGCTCTAGCATAGTTTACTAAGTTGTGCGAACTCTTACAGTGGTAGACTAGCAAATGTAGGGGATGTAGGTGGTACGGTCTACCCGATCGTAAGGTGCTAGCGCTTCTGAAAGACTATGTCTCGGTCATCCGTCTTCTCAAACACCATGTAGTGCGAGAAACCAAACGGAGGCGATCGAGTCTTATGGGGAAAAGTGCGCAAACCTCTGCAGAGTGTAATAAACTAATCATGGTTAGCCGTGTCCCCGGTTATGGACATCTTGAGTATCTAGTACTTGGATTTTCATGTGAATCTCAACATGTTACTCTAAATTAATTTTGTGGGTTATGTTTAATGATGATGCTTAATTGGGATTGAGAATGCTGTCAACCATTCTCAATGTTTAACAACCACCATGATAGTTAAATAAATTTTATTCCTTTGAAGTAGGGAAAAATTGGCTTTACGCAAAACTGTAACCATAGAGCTTTCCACCAGCCAAATATGCATATAGTATAGCTATTTCATTCCATTACTCTCTATGTGTTACCTTGCTAGCATATTCCATGTGCTGACCCGTTTCGGGCTGCAACGTTAATGTTACAGACTTTTCAGACGATGATTAAGGAGTTTTTAGGTCGTGGTTCTATACTCAGTGATGCCGTTGGAGTTGATGGACTCACTTATCTTCCAAGCCTTCCGCTGTTATCGTTATTAGATGGCCTTAAGCCATATTTATTGTAATAAGTTCTCTTTTGAGACACTCGATGTAATAAGTGTGTGATTGCTACTCTGCTATAAATCCTCCGAGTATTGTGTGGTGTCAACATTACTGATCCAGGGATGACACCGGAGCACAGAGATCAGACTATTTGAGGTCTGGTCGCAACAGTAATATAACTACCTCTCGAAGGATTTTATTTTTTGAATTTTTTATCATTTTCTTTTGATTTTTTCAGAACTGAAATGGCGACACACCGGGGGGTAGAGTTTGAAAATTGCCCTATAGTACCGGTTTGTGCCACAAACCGGTACCATAGGTCAGACCCCTTTAGTACCGGTTCGTGGCACAAACCGGTACTAAAGGTTAGCCCTTTAGTACCGATTTGTGACACGAACCGGTACTAAAGGTGATCGTGGGGCCCCGGCCTGACGCCAGCCTGCCATCACCCCTTTAGTACCGGTTCGTGGCACGAACCGGTACTAAAGGTTCAACACGAACCGGCATTAATGCATAGCCGTTTGAACCGGCACTAATGGTACCATTAGTACCGGGCTAAAATCAAACCGGCACTAATGTGTCTCACATTAGGTCCTTTTTCTACTAGTGGTTCGATGACGATCGGTATTATGAGTTTATTTGTTTTGATGTACCGAAGGTTTTTCGGAGTCCCGGATGTGATCACGGACATGACGGGGAATCTCGAAATGGTCGAGACATAAAGATTGATATATTGGATGACTATATTCGGACACCGGATGAGTTCCGCGGGTCACCGGATATATACCGGAGTGCCGGAAGGGTTATCGGAACCACCAGAGAAGTAATGGGCCTTATTGGGCCTAGGGAGAGAGAGAGAGAGAGGGGGGGCTGCCAAGGGTTGGCTGCGCCCCCCCCCCCATGGGCCTAGTCCGAATTGGACTAGGGGGAGGGGCGGCGCCCCCTCCTTCCTTCTCCTCCCCCTCCTTCCTTCTTCTCCTAGTAGGACTAGGAAAGCGGGGAGTCCTACTCCTACTAGGAGGAGGATTCCTCCCCCTTGGCGCTCCTATGAGGGTCGGCCGGCCTCCCCGTCCCTCCTTTATATACATGGGGAGGGGGCACCCTAGAACACATCAAAGTTGATTGTTTAGCCATGTGTGGTGCCCCCCGCCACAGAATTCCACCTCGATCATATCGTTGTAGTGCTTAGGCGAAGCCCTGCGTTGGTAACTTCATCATCACCATCATCACGCCGTCGTGCTAACGAAACTCTTCCTCAGCCTCAACTGGATCAAGAGTACTAGGGACGTCACCGAGTTGAACGTGTGCAGATCACGGAGGTGTCGTGCGTTCGGTACTTGATCGGTTGAATCCTGAAGACGTTCAACTACATCAATCGCGTTTCATAACACTTCCGCTTTCGGTCTACGAGGGTACGTAGACATACTCTCCCCCTCTCGTTGCTATGCATCTCCTAGATAGATTTTGCATGATCGTAGGATTTTTTTTGAAATACTGCGTTCCCAACATTATCTTCATATGTGGTCTATGCTACAACGAATGAAATACCGACCACAGTTCACAGCGGTGTGTATGTGGTTGGAGCGGGTGACCGAGGATATTTTTATCCAACATGAGTGCCAACATAGTCTTCGGCTAGGACCTCCATCCTCTCCAACATAGCCATAGTTTTGATCATATTCGCCTTTACTATCGGCTGTATGAGTGTACAGCTTTCTTTCTTTGCACTATCAAATTGTTCGTGTCAGCTGTGTGCATATTAGTTATGCAAAGCCCGGCCGGGTGTCCGCTCATTGTGTTTTGTATTGTTTTGATGCTACATTATGAGTTCATAAAAGTGACCTTTACCGAAAAAACAAATACACTAATATTTAGTGTGACTGCAACATATTCAGATTGGGAAGTTGAAGAAAAGTTGACAATGACCTGATTAAATTTATCCTCTTCTCTCATAAATAGTATTGTTTTATCATTGTTTATTATGTATGCATGTACAGAAGTAATGATCAAATTTACATATTAAAGGTTTTCAAGTAGAAATCAATTACTTATTTTGAAATAGTGAAAGCACTAACTTATCCAACATATCACTTGCCAATGCAGGCATATCGATACTAGTAATGCCCATATTCTATTTAAGCAAAAGGTAATTTCATGAACTTATCTAATTACATGTACCAATGGCATTCTGTTTTTGATTCAAAATTTAATTCCCTGAAATAGTATGCTATTCACATAGAATATTAATTCCCCATATATATAAGTTATAAATGTTAAACCGGCTCACGATCAAACTTTAGTTCCATGTCTTGATGTAAAAGAATTCCTTTCATGGATTGATCTAACAAAACTTGTAAACCACTAGTTGGGTTGCAATGCATTTCAACATAATTTTGACGTGACTAGGAAATATGCATGTGCGTTGCAACGTCAGAAAAACAATTAGATTACACGGATGTGATAGAGATAAAGACAGGTCTGAAACATAGGTCAGAATGAGATAAGGAAGTTTTAGAAACTCATTTCGAAAGCTAAAAATGTGATGGTCCCATCACGATATCTAACGTCGCGATGTTTACCATGATCAATAAAACTGTGGTATCAGAATAAATAGAGATGTCCGCTACCAAAAAAACATAGATGTGTATGGAGGCAAATTAGACATTTAGTCATTTTCATATAGCTTACAAAAACTAACACATAGGAAGATGTGTCAATTTTTTGGGGCTCAACCTTGAACAGAACACAGAAACGCTTTTTTAGGAAACGCGCGATGTACTAAATAAAATCATAAAACGACGTCTATTGATCCAAATAAGAAAATAAAAAAGGAATGAAAAAAGGGGTGTCACACCATGAAAAAAGGAATATGTGTCAATTTTTTTGGCCTCAACGCTGAACAGAACACGGAAACCGTTTATTAGGAAACACGCGAAGTACTAAATAAAATCATAAAACAACGTCTACAGATCCAAAAAAGACCTCTATGTAAGCGGGTTAATTGTTTTTGTTATTTACTGATCTATTTGAATTTTGGAACATTTTTTTAGTTTCCAAAATATGTTTTGAATACACGATAAAATCATGAGTACTTTTTATTTCATGAGCATTTTTTAAATCATGATTTTTATTATAATATGGAAAGAGTTTTTTAAAATACTGGACATTTTAAAAATTTCCAACATTTTTTGAATTCATGAGCATTTTTTGATTTCTCAAAGAAAATCCAAAACTCGCACCTTTTTGAAATTTGTAATTTTTGGAAATCCCAACTTAATTTAAAGAAGGAAAAACGGAAACAGAAATAAGAAAAGAAAAAATGAATAAAAAAATTCGATCCTGGGTCTCCCTCGCGAGATACATAGGCTCTAGCCACTATGATACTTGAGTGCCTTGTGATAAGTCAGGGCATGACCGTATAATAACCGTTTCCGGCGACGACGACTTTTTTAAAAAACCAAAACATTTTCTTTACTTATGGGTGGCATGATGGGTCTAGGCTTACCGATCTGTTGTGGAGGTCTAGGCTTGCAAGCCATCCTACAACCTCTTGGCATCCCCCTGAAGACATTTCGATGCGTGTACCTTGGAATGCCGATATCGCTAAAACGTCTCCGCAAGATCGATCTAGATCCGTGGCTACATAAATTTGCCAACAAGACAGCCGATTGAAAATGGAGGTTGATGGCCAAAAGTGGCTCCTGGTCCTGCTAAATGCCACCTTGTCAGCTCTTGCCATTTACATGATCACGGTTCATAAACTGCCAGCATGGGTCCTCAAGCGCCACATTCAAATCTATCGGGCCTGGCTCTGGAGTGGAGAGACCACATGTAACGGAGGCAGATGCGGAGTAAATTGGCATGCTCTGGCACGTCCTAAAGCCTTGGGAAGTCTGGGTGTTTTGGACCTGGAAAAATTTGGCAGGGCCCTTTGTGTTCGATGGCTGTGGTTGTCCTGGAAGGATCAATCAAGACCATGGGTCGGCCTCGAACTACCTTGCGATGCCTTGGACCATGCTATTTTCGTGATGGCCACGACTTTCAAGGTATAGGATGGTTGCATCGCGCGGTTCTGGCATGATAGATGGTTGCAAGGGATGTGTCCAAAAACAATGGGCCGGACCTTTACAAGATCTCAACCAGGAAAAACCATACGGTGAAAGATGTGTTGTCTGACGAGAGATGGTTGACGAACCTGGCACATGGCCTGACAAAAACGATGGTGCATCAGCTAGTCTGGCTAGCGACACAACTTGAACAGATCACCCTCACTCCGGGTCGACCTGACACCGTTCAGTGGCGGTTCAGTTGCGATGCCATCTACAGTGCAAAATCAGCCTACCAGCTGCAGTTCACCGGCTCGACGCCCATGGAGGGCGTGAAGCACGTCTGGGCGGGCTGGGCGACGGGCAAGTGCAGGTTCTTTCTATGGACGGACGCGCTGGGGAAAATACTAACGGCGGATGTGTTGCTGCGGCGTGGTTGGGAGAACAACTATTTCTGCCATTTGTGTTAGAGAAATCTGGAGACCGCATTCTATCTTCTTGTGGAGTGCCCTTGGGCCCGAAAGGCTTGGGACTCATTCGCAACCTCGGTTGCCTTACCTTCGTTGTGATCAATTTCGTGGGTCGGACTGCGCAACATCAAGGGATGGATGTACGACTGCTGGCAAAACGCACCGATAGCACGAAGAAAAGGCACTTTATCTTTATTGCATTTAATTGCTTGGGAGATCTAATGTGAATGAAACAGACGACTATTCGACGACAAGAGGATGGGTACTGGAGCGTTCGTCAGTAGAATTAGGGATGAAATTAGAGTTTGGAACATGGCAGGAGCAAGGATTCCTTTTGACCCGAGTCCTGGTGTTGTTTTATTTTTTCCCTCTTTCCTTTAGCAACTTTTTTTCGGTGCTTTGCCTGTATTTCCTGGGCTCCCCTTGTACTGTCTTACCCCTTGCTGATCAATCACTCTGTGCGTTCGGTTTATTCGGTTTACATGGTTCGGTTTATACAGTTTTTTGGTTTGTACGGTATTAATACTTTGGTAAATACGGTATGAAATTAAAATACGGTTTGGTTTCGGTATGGTTTCGGTATATACCATAATAACCAAAGTTGACGCGAATTTGAAAAGGACGTAATAATAATTTGCAAATTTATGACTCAAAATACATACTCTTTTACATAGATAGTATATAACTATATATGTAAGTATATGTGCATGCATTGATTCATCTATTGATGGTTATGGACGTGCTTAGCATTTAAAAAAAAGAAAAATGACTATGTTACAAGAAAAATTTATGTGCTTAGTAGGGAATTTTACACATGTACAAGAAAATGACAACTTGTATGGTTGTTCATCTCAAGAAATATAAATTTATTTTTTGCTTCGGTTTATTCGGTTAACCGTTCGGTTTTTCAGTATATACTATAAAAACCAAAGTTCAAATTGGTATGAAAAGTTCATACCATACCGAAACCAGAAACCATAAAAACCATAAAATTGGTTAGGTTCGGTTTATTTTCGGTATGGTTTTTCGGTTCGATTTTCATATGCACAGAGTGACTGATCAATGAATTTGGTAGATCTCCTACGAACATAAAAAAATGGTGTGTAGCTCAATTGGTCCTAGCCAAATAAAATAGACATATACTGGGCTCGGTGACTCGGTGCTAACCCGTGGATGGATGTTTCTGGAACTACCTAGATAATACTGTGTGCTACAGTAGCTGCGAATCCTAGTGCTTTAGGCCGTCGGATGAAGCCCAATGAATGGCTAAAAATGCATTTCAATGTCTGAATTCAAACTTTCAAAACTAATACACTATATAGCATAATAGAAGTATAGAAGTATAGAGAACGGACGTTTGGCTCTCGGCCTCCATGGAGGCCTTTTTTTTTGCAAAATTCAAAATTTAAACTTTTCGGTTTCAAAAAAATCTGAAATTTTTTGTGCAAGTAAACAAGGATATTATGTGTATGTGTGTGAAAATTCAGGATGAAATACGTCGAAATGCGACCTGTACAGAAAAGACAAATTCATGAGCTGGGAGGATGAATAGTATCTTGTGTTAAAAAACCCCATATTTGTCTTTTTTGCACAGCCTTCATTTCAATGTATTTTGCCCTGATAATTTATATCTGTATTATTTTTTGGATTTTTTCAAATGTAAAAATATGAAATTTGATGAAATTGGAAATTTGAATTTGGAGGCCTCCATGGAGGCCGATCTCTAAAGGCAATTTCCGAAAAGTATAAATATAGATATAGATATAGAAGTATAGATAAGTCTATTTAGAGATACACGGACGAGAATTGTGCACTGTAACCTAGTTCAGCGTGATGTATCGTGGGGCCGCTGGATTCCAATGGTAGAGGGCGTGCCAGCACGTCAGGAAAAGAGAGCTGCTATACACATGATGTTTTTGGACGATGCATGAACGACGCTCCACATCCAGCCATTGAATCAGGGAATAAAGTGCTTCACATCTATCTGATTGTAAATCGTGCATGCATCGTGCATGGAGTGTCGTCTGTCTAGTATTTTCGTCGGGAAAAAGGTTATTTGTCCTGCATAGTACTCGGCTGCTTTTACCGTACTGCCCAAAAGGCCAAAACTATTTGGCGAAGGAAACAGAACGCCCTCGCCGGCAGGCCGTACGCTCGCAGCACCCGGCCGGGCCGGCCGCGTCCGGCCCCCCCGCTGAAAGGTTATCGTCTGGCCACGACGTGATGTTTTACGTGGGTGCATTGACCAGATCGCGCCATGCGCCCACCCAATCACAGAATCACTTGTCGTCGTCCTCTTCCTCCCTACCGCGGATTCGCAGCGTGGCCGCAGCGGCCTCTACCGTACTCGTGTCGCGTTCATCGGATCTGCCTAGGCCAGCTAGCTTCTGTCTGTAACTAACCGCAGTTATTACTATGACAGATGCTTTGCCGTGATCCACCGATGTGGTCACGGGAGTCCTGTTTTTCTGCATGGATGAGGCAGTTCATACGTAACATATTCCAAGGTTCCGTGCAAGCTGTGCAGCAGTGTGCTCAACGGAGGTGAAGATGTACTGATCAGTGATCAATCATGTCATGTGTTCATGTCAGATCAAGCAAGTCATATGTCCTATAAGACCTCTCGCAGGGGAGTATCGTAGGTATGACGCAATCAAGTAGAATACCAATTAGAATGCCGAAAAAAGTAGAATACCAATTAAGCATATAAATAACATGCCATGGCAAAAAATAAAAGAGAAGGTACTAGTATAGTATCACGGCTTTCATGGAGGCCGATTTTTTGAAAATGTCAAATTTCAAAATTCTCGGTTTTAAAAAAAGGAAACATTTGTACAAGTAAACAAGGATTTGAGGTGTATGTGTGTAGAATTTCAAGATGAAATACGTTGAAATGCGACCTGTGTAAAAAAGACAAATTCATAGTCTGGGAGGATGAATAATATCATGGGTTAAAAAGCCCCAGATTTGTTTTTTTCTGCACAATCTTCATGGTCTGGGAGGATGAATAGTATCATGGGTTAAAAAGCCCCATTTGGTTTTTTCTTCACAATTCTCATTTTAACGTGTTTCGTCCTGAAAATTTACACAACTGTGCATTACGTTGTCATGTATGTCTGTATTTTTTTCAGATTTTTTTTAAATGTAAAAATATGAATTTTCATGAATGTTGAATTTTGCATTTGGAGGCCTTCATGGAGCTCTGCCTCCAAAAGCAATTTCCGGTACTAGTATCATCTCATAATAAGTGAGGCATGAGTATGAGTCTACAAAGTTATAAATGAGTTCATCTATGATACAACCAACTTAGTACAAGTATGATAACTATGCATTATGGAGTTATACTATCATAAATACGCATGAGGCTGGAAACATGAAAGGTCATGCAGCTGCGGGCCACGCACATGTGCGGTTGTTTCGGCCGTTCGATTGCTTTGCGATTCGTAAAGTCATTGGATTTCGCACAAGGGCACACTAAGTCTTAAGTTTTAGGTTTCGAAACTTAAGTTTTCGTGATTGCTCATACCATGTTTTAAGTTTTCTTCTTTTGCTCGTTCGAAGTGTCAGTAGTTGAAACTTCACAAAGTTTTAATCATGAAACATATTCAAAATGGATATTCTTTGATGCACTTATAACAAGAAACACGAATATGCAAACAAAACTTAATTTTAACTTATGGTTCAAAAGATATAAAATACTAAAAATTGAAAGCAAAAAAGAAAAATGAGATTACGTGCCCTGCAACTGCGTGCCACAAATCCCCTCCCTACATGGTATTAACTTATGATACTACCCACTGTGAGAGGTCTAAGCATTTTGCATGTTGGACCAAGTAATGGTAACCAAGAGACGCAATGTTACCTTTTCTTGCAGGTTGGACATATATGACAATTTCTTAACCATTTCACCCATAGAACCATAAAAAATCTCCAACCACAAAGGTGTAATTTTATCTCTTAAGGTTGCACGGCTCTAAGAAGTTGACTATCAGACTCTTTAATTTGTTGGGTTTCTATTTTACAATTTTCTAAAGTTCACGTTTACTAAATGTAGACATACATAGAACTTTATACTTGGCAATAATAAAGTTATGGCATGGCCATGGGTTGTCATAACCATGTTTGCGCAATTAAGTTTTACTTTTCATTAGGTAATTCAAATCTTCCCGTGTATAGCTAGGTTTATACTAAGGATCGGGTAGCTTTTGGCACCAGAACACTAGTGCTTCTGGGCTGAAAATGCTTTAAAAATTGTGATTTTTTTTGGCCAGGTAATGTTGGAATACTATGTGCATCTGCAATTTTTTCTTGAAAATGACACCTTCCATGAATTGGAAAAGCATTAAGTGCACTACTTTGGTACTTTTGCTGTTCACGTAATTTTATACAAGCCACAAATCAAATCATTTTCCCACCAAACTAGCACGGTTGCCCTAGCAAAATGCAAGAGCACCATTTCTAGTACTCCCTCCATTTTAATATACAAGGCCAAAACTCATATTATAGTTACCAAGGTAAAATTTGATGCCTTGCTTCGTAAACTAGCTTTTTTTGTTAACTGAGATCATTAATGCACTTCATGCATGCAAGGAAGGAATGGGAAGGAAAGGGTTGAGCGTCATTATGACTGTAGGCATGTAAGTATTAAACATGTTGATAGTCCAGGAAACATCATTAATCTTTGCCTCGATTACTGTTGGTGGCCTTGTATAGATGCGAAATGTAATTTTCATAGTGGCCTTGTATAAGCAAATGGAGGGAGTATGACCAAATGCTAAGTATTTACTCCCATTTATCCTCTTAATTGCAAAGTCAACTATGCTCAAATAGAAACCCAACAAATTAAAGAGTCTGGCAGTCAACTTCTTAGAGTCATGCAACCCTAAGAGAGAAAATAAATAAGAACTCATCGTAGATGCTCATGTCCAATCACTCATCAGCCAATATTTTTGTACGCCCCTAAAATGAGTTCGTTATCAATAGTATTGATTGTTTACCATCCGCAAAAAAGCGTGTCTACTTTTTTTAGAGAAAAGGCATGAGCCCGACTTTATAAATAAAGCCACCAGGCAGCGTTCACCACAAATAGACAACCAGAATAAGGGTAGCAATCACACATAAAGTACTAGAATGCAAGGAGTACATGACACCCAGGCCAGCGAACGACATGCAGGCCAAGAGATTAAGACAGAGCACGAAAAAAAGGGACCACCAAGTTCCTCTAGCCATCTGACTGGTGTTGCAAAAGTGAAGTAGCAGTGGCCTGAATCTTGGCAGACATCAGGTCAAAAGCCTCGCGGTCGGCCTCCTTAGTCAATAATCTCCACTACTGCAAGAATAGGCAGGATTTAAATAAGCAATCAGTAGGTTTAGTGGGAAAGATATGCTCGATAGTGAACTTGTTCCTAGTTGTCCACAGCGCCCGGCAAATAGCCGGGAATCCCCCAGAACAACCGCTTAGAGGCCCCAACCAAACTAGAAGCAAGGGTCCTGAGGTCCGAGAAGGAAGAAGGACTCCAAGTCACGCGGAGCCAGGAACTGATACAACACCAGACGAACTTTGCCAAAACACATTCGAAAAACATACGATCTGTATCCTCCATCTGACCACACAATGCGCACCTGTCGGACCCAGGTCCATTACGTTTACGAATTTGATCAGCCGCTGGCAGTCGCCCTCTGTAGGCTTGCCACAGAAAGATCTTGACCTTAGGAGGAATACAGGCCTGCCAAATCGACTTGAACTTGGTGGCAGGAGTACCAGAAATAAGCTTAGCGTAAAGCGACTTAACAGGAAAAATGCCCAGAGGCAGAATGGGGCCAGATCACCGAGTCCTCCCCCTCCGAGAGCACGGGGATACAGGCAACAAGACGCTGCCAGTCATCCAACTCTTCAGGAGAGAGAGAGAGAGAGAGCGACAAAGGGCCAGGTCCCAATTATTACCGGAGAGCTCGGAGATAGAGGTCTCTGGATCCGGGCAATAGGAAAAAAGAACCGGAAAGGAAAACGCAAGGGGGAGGTACCGCACCACCAGTCAAGCCAAAAGCGAGTGAACTTGCCATTACGAACCACAAATTTAACGAGATATTTAAACACCGTTCGGACTTTGACAAGGTCTTTCCAAAATTGAGATCCACCCAAAGAGGAAGCAAACATAGAACCGGAATTAGGGAAATATTTGGCTTTAAGAATGTTGAGCCAGAGCAGGTTCTCCGAGGTAGTCATGATCTTCCACCACCATTTGGTGATAATGCACTTGTTCATAATCACAGTGTCTATAATGCCCAACCCCCAAAGGTTCTTGGGTCTATACATGTGTTTCCATTTAACCAGCCTATATTTGCATTTGTTATCCGCAATATTCCAATAGAACGCACACCTGTGCTTATCAAACCCCGCATGCGTACCAACGGAGAGAAGGTAAAAGCCCATCAAGAACATGGGGAGGGATGAGAGGCAGACATTGATAAGGGAAACCTCGCCAGCTTGGGTACACTAGTAGAAAAAGGGCCATTTGTCCCGGTTCATAAGGCCCATCTGTCCCGGTTGCGGAACCGGGACTAAAGGGTCGTTACTAATGCCCTTGGCATTTAGTCCCGGTTCTTATACGAACCGGGACAGATGGGCCTCCACGTGGCCGCTGTGGCGAGCCCAGGCAGGAGGGCCTTTAGTCCCGGTTGGTAGCACCAACCGGGACCAATAGGCATCCACGCGTCAGCTGTTCAGGGGCTAGGGTTTTTGTTTTTTTCTGAAAGAGGGATGGATTTGGGGTTTTTGTATGGTTAATTAAGGTGTTTCATATATTGTGTTAGGTAGCTAATTAATAAATAGAGAGAAGTGTCCTCTCTTATCTCCGTGCTTGATCGACGCTACGAACTATACGTATAGAGAGGCCCTCGACACGCTAGCTAGTAAGAAAATGAAGGAAACCATTAAGTACAGAAGTTCGTCATGCATATCAAGAGAAGTGATCGACCTCTCCTTCTCCGAGAGATTGGTCGAACAACAAGTTTTCGTATTATCTATCCGACGCTACTGGCTACATACATATACAATATGTAAGATCTGTTACAATCCCCTAGCATCTGAAATCAAGTTCCACATGGTATTCTCTGGCTTTATTGATGACGTGGTCAAGAAAGAATCCTGCTAATTCCTCTTGAATTGCTTTCATGCGATCTTCTGGTAGGAGTTCATTCCGCATCTCCAACATCTAATTTGAAGAAGGGGGTTAATACATATATATGAATAAAACTCAACAGAAATGATGGTGTAATAAAATGAAATTGTGAATATTATTGCTTACGCACGTCAAATTATCTTTTAGAGTAGCCCCGCTTATCTTTGCAAGTCGCGTTGTAGATGAACTCGCACACGTAGTATCCACAGAAATCATTCCCTTATTCCTGCCACAAGCACTTTACGAGAAATAGAGGTCAATCAAACTGATAATGAAGCATTATAAATGGCATTGATGAAAGTAGCTAGAATCAACGGGATCGAGATGCGCGGAACTAGCTAGCTAGTACTACTTACTTTCGGGTATGTCCATCGCAGCTCCCCCGGCAGTCCCGGAGCTTGTGCGGTGAATACTTTCCAAACCCTGCGAGACAAAGAAAACAATTACTTGATATCAGGAAATGAACAAAAAGTTGCCGATATGATGCGATAATGATCGATTGAACTTACTCCTCGAGCATTTTAGTCATGTCCGCATAGGTCTCGGGAGATTTTCGTCTCGAGTCTAAGACGGTTACTTGTCCCTGCTCAAGCTTAATCTCCAGGAGAATATAGTGGAAGTTGCGCACGCATGCATAACTCATCAATTACATTACTATAACCTCGCTCGAGTAATAAGGGAAACCGAATATGCACAAGACAGTAACACTCACTCGAAGTTGTAAGGAAAGAGTATTTTACCTTTGTTTTGATTTACTATCTATGATTTGAGCAAGTTGGCCTCAGCATCATCCGCATTCTTTTCAACCTCAAATTTATCTATGAGATTTGTGTTAATGAACCCAATATCATACATTTCTGCTTTTCTACACTCGACGATCTTCAATCTGCATAATATAGTGAGGATAATCATATATACATGCAATGAAAGAGCTGAGCTATATATAGAGACTTAATGATAGAAGTAGTACTTACAGACAGTAGCAAGTGACCGTTAATTTATCGAGGGCATTTTGATTGAACCACTGGAAGAACTCAAATGGAACAGTCAACAAATCAATTCCAACGAGGTTGTGCTCCTCTTTAACTCTCAAATACAAAGTATTCGTCCCCCAGACTCTCTGCAGGTTTTCATGTACCAATCATGGAATCTTCGCATCATCGTTGTTAGAGATTTTTCATCTTTGACAAGAGGCTTCCCGTAATGGTATTGGTGTTCTTCCACCTCCAAGAAATCATAATGTACATCGTTGGGCGGGTAATCTTCAAGATTGCTATAACCGGGCACCATCCCCGGATCATTAGCGACGATATCGCTAGACACCTTGAGCGGGGGGGGGGGGGCACGATTGGTCCGCTTGTTCGCTGAGCTGGGCAATTTTTTTCCCAACTCGTCGTTCTGCTAACCTTCGATCACTGATAGTATTTCCCGACCGCTTCGCTTCGATATATGCCTTTACAGTAATGCGCTCATAGTTGGTTTTCGGCAGAGACTTTGGTGGTTTCCTCGGGGCATCGAGTGTGCGCTTTGCTTTCACCCGGTCTACCTTCTCCTCCGGAGGTGGATGTCTCTTTGCTTTCACCCCTTCAAAGAAGTCATTCACTTCCGTGTGTGATTATCTCCCCCAACACCGCTTCTGTTGCTTCGTCTCGGGGGTGCAGATCCATAGTTTCTGCAAATATTTACAACATGGCAATTATTATTCAAACATGACAGATGGATATATTAGTGGCAAACATAGAACTAGCTCGCTAAGCACAATAAGGAATCATATTAGTAGCCTGGCCTCGACGCTTCTCTAGGGTTTGGGTGGCCTCGGCAACGCTTCAGGGGTTTGGGGTGGCCTCAACAACGCTTCAAGGGTTTGGGGTGGCCTCGATGACAACGCTCTTTTAACTTGGTAAATTTGGGTGGCCTCAAGAGAGTTTGTCGATCGGGTAGGGGCGCGGCGGGAGGGGGTAGGAGACCGACATTGTTTTTTCTAGGGTTTGGGTATCCTCAAGAGTTTTGGTCGAGCGAGAGGGCCGAGGGGTCTCCCATGGTATAAGTTATCACGGTCGAAAGGGGGTATATATATCGACCGCCCCTCATGTCGAAGTTATCTGGGAGGGAGTTATATATATCGACAACGACGACATACATACATGGGAAAATAATATTATCTGGGAGGGGGTATATCGACAACGACATACCCGATAAAAAAAAAGAAGACGAAGAAGAAATAAAAAGAGGATAAGAAGAAAGAAATAGAGGAGAAGATCGAAGAAAAAAGAATTAAAAAAGAGGACAAGAAGAAAGGAATAGAGGAGAAGAAGAAAAAATAGAATATTCCTCTAAAGGAATAGAGGAGAAAAAGAAAAAATAGAATATTCCTCTATTCCTTTCTTCTTCTCCTCTTCCTTTTCTTCTTTTTTCCTCTTCTTATTTATTTCTCCTCTTCTAAAGGAATAGGGAATGACTTTCATTCTCTTTCTATCTTCTGTCGTGGTCGGGCTTTGAGTCTAACTCAATTTCACACCTTGTAACACAGGCAAGAACTCTTTCTTTGACTGTTCCATTTTGAACTACTTCAAAATCTTGTCAAGGTATGTACTCATTGAAAAAACTTATCAAGCATCTTGATCTATCTCTATAGATCTTGATGCTCAATATGTAAGCAGCTTCACCGAGGTCTTTCTTTAAAAAACTCTTTTCAAACACTCCTTTATGCTTTGCAGAATAATTCTACATTATTTCCGATCAACAATATGTCATTTACATATACTTATCAGAAATGTTGTAGTGCTCCCACTCACTTTCTTGTAAATACAGGTTTCACCGCAAGTCTGTATAAAACTATATGCTTTGATCAACTTATCAAAGCGTATATTCCAACTCCGAGATGCTTGCACCAATCCATAGATGGATCGCTGGAGCTTGCATATTTTGTTAGCACCTTTAGGATTGACAAAACCTTCTGGTTGCATCATATACAACTCTTCTTTAATAAATCCATTAAGGAATGTCGTTTTGTTTATCCATTTGCCAAATTTCATAAAATGCGGCAATTGCTAACATGATTCAGACAAACTTAAGCATAGATACGAGTGAGAAACTCTCATCGTAGTCAATACCTTGAACTTGTCAAAAACCTTTTGCGACAATTCTAGCTTTGTAGATAGTAACACTACTATCAGCATCTGTCTTCCTCTTGAAAATCCATTTAATCCCAATGGCTTGCCGATCATTGGGCAAGTCAAATCAAAGTCCATACTTTGTTCTCATACATGGATCTCATCTCAGATTTCATGGCCTCAAGCCATTTCGCGGAATCTGGGCTCATCATCGCTTCCTCATAGTTCGTAGGTTCGTCATGGTCAAGTAACATGACCTCCAGAACAGGATTACCATACCACTCTGGTGCGGATCTCACTCTGGTTTACCTACGAGGTTCGGTAGTAACTTGATCTGAAGTTACATGATCATCATCATTAGCTTCCTCACTAATTGGTGTAGTAGTCATAGGAACAGATTACTGTGATGAACTACTTTCCAATAAGGGAGCAGGTAAAGTTACCTCATCAAGTTCTACTTTCCTCCCACTCACTTCTTTCGAGAGAAACTCCTTCTCTAGAAAGTATCCATTCTCAGCAACAAATATCTTGCCTTCGAATCTGTGATAGAAGGTGTACCCAACAGTTACTTTTGGGTATCCTATGAAGATGCACTTCTCCGACTTGGGTTTGAGCTTATCAAGATGAAACTTTTTCACATAAGCATTGCAACCCCAAACTTTAAGAAACGACGTCTTAGGTTTCTTGCTAAACCACAGTTCATACGGTGTCATCTCAACGGATTCAGATGGTGCCCCTTTTTAATGTGAATGCAGCTGTCTCTAATGCATAACCCCAAAACGATAGTTGTAAACCAGTAAGAGACATCATAGATCGCACCATACCTAGTAAAGTACAATTACGACGTTCGGACACACCATTACGCTATGGTGTTCCAGGTGGCATGAGTTTGTGAAACTATTCCACATTGTTTTAATTGAAGACCAAACTCGTAACTCATATATTCGCCTCTACGATCAGATCGTAGAAACTTTATTTTCTTATTACGATGATTTTCCACTTCACTATGAAATTCTTTGAACTTTTCAAATATTTCAGACTGATGTTTCATCAAGTAGATATACCCATATCTGCTCAAATCATCTGTGAAGGTCAGAAAATAACGATCCCTGCCGCGAGCCTCAACACTCATTGGACTGCATACATTAGTATGTATTATTTCCAATAAGTTTGTTTCTTGCTCCATTGTTCTGGATAACGGAGTCTTAGTCATCTTGCCCATGAGGCATAGTTCGCAAGCATCAACTGATTCATAATCAAGTGATTTCAAAAGCCCATCAGCATGGAGTTTTTTCACGAGCTTTATACCAATATGACCCAAACGGCAGTGCCACAAATAAGTTGCACTATCATTATTAACTTTGCATCTTTTGGCTTCAATATTATGAATATGTGTATCACTACGATCGAGATCCAACAAACCAATTTATTGGGTGTATAACCAAAGAAGGTTTTATTCATGTAAATAGAACAACCATTATTCTCTGATTTTAAATGAATAACCGTATTGCAATAAATATGATCAAATCATATTCATGCTCAACGCAAATGCCAAATAACATTTATTTAGGTTTAACACTAATCCCGAAAGTATAGGGAGTGTACGATGATGATCATATCAATCGTGGAACCACTTCCAACACATCGTTACTTCACCCTTAACTAGTCTCTATTTATTCTGTAACTCCTGTTTCGAGTTACTAAATTTTTTAGCAACCGGACAAGTATCAAATACCCAGGGGCTACTATAAATACTAGTAAGGTACAGATCAATAACCTGTATATCAAATATACCCTTGTTCACTTCGCCATCCTCCTTATCCACTAAATATTCAGGGCATTTCCGCTTCCAATGACCAGTACCTTTGCAGTAGAAGCACTTAGTCTCAGGCTTAGGTTCAGGCTTGGGCTTCTTCACTTGAGCAGCAACTTGCTTGCCGTTCTTCTTGAAGTTCCGTTTCTTTCCCTTTGCCCTTTTCTTGAAACTAGTGGTCTTGTTAATCATCAACACTTGATGCTCTTGATTTCTACCTTCATCGATTTCATCATCATGAAAAGCTCCGGAATCATTTACGTCATCCCTTGCATACTATAGTTCATCACGAAGTTCTACTAACTTGGTGATGGTGACTAGAGAATTCTGTCAATCACTATTTTATCTGGAAGATTAACTCCCACTTGATTCAAACGATTGTAGTACCCAGACAATCTGAGGACATGCTCACTGCTTGAGCTATTCTCCTCCATCTTTTAGCTATAGAACTTGTTGGAGACTTCATATCTCTCAACTCGGGTATTTGCTTAAATATTAATTTCAACTCCTGGAACATCTCATATGGTCCATGACGTTCAAAACGTCTTTGAAATCCCAATTCTAAGCTGTTAAGCATGGTGCGCGAAACTATCAAGTAGTCATCATATTGAGCTAGCCAAACGTTCATAACGTCTGCATCTGCTCCTGCAATAGGTCAGTCACCTAGCGGTGCATCAAGGACATAATTCTTCTGTGCAGCAATGAGGATAAACCTCAGATCACGGACCTAATCCGCATCATTGCTACTATCATCTTTCAACTTAGTTTTCTCTAGGAACACAAATAAATCATAGGGAAGTAATAACGCGAGCTATTGATCTACAACATAGATATGTAAATACTATCAGGACTAAGTTCATGATAAATTAAAGTTCAATTAATCATATTACTTAAGAACTCCCACTTAGATAGACATCCCTCTAATCATCTAAGTGATCACGTGATCCATATCAACTAAACCATAACCGATTATCACGTGAAATGGAGTAGTTTTCAATGGTGAACATCATTATGTTGATCATATCTACTATATGATTCACGCTCGACCTTTCGGTCTCCAGTGTTCCGAGGCCATATCTGCATATTCTAGGCTCGTCAAGTTTAACCCGAGTATTTCTGCGTGTGCAAAACTGGCTTGCACCGGTTGTAGATGGACGTAGAGCTTATCACACCCGATCATCACGTGGTATCTGGGCACGACGAACTTTGGCAATGGTGCATACTCAGGGAGAACACTTTTATCTTGAAATTTAGTGAGAGATCATCTTATAATGCTACCGTCATAACTAAGCAAAGTAAGATGTATAAAAGATAAACATCACATGCAATCAAAATATGTGACATGATATGGCCATTATCATCTTGTGCCTTTGATCTCTATCTCCAAAGCATCGTCATGATCTCCATCGTCACCAGCATGACACCATGATCTCCATCATCTTGATCTATATCAATGTGTCATCACATGGTCGTCTCGCCAACTATTGCTCTTGCAACTATTGCTATCGCATAGCGATAAAGTAAAGCAATTATTTGGCACTTGCATCTTATGCAATAAAGAGACAACCATAAGGCTTATGCCAATTGCCGATAACTTCAACAAAACATGATCATCTCATACAACAACTTATATCTCATCATGTCTTGACCATATCACATCACAACATGCCCTGCAAAAACAAGTTAGACGTCCTCTACTTTGTTGTTGCAAGTTTTACGTGGCTGCTACGGGCTGAGCAAGAACCGTTCTTACCTACACATCAAAACCACAATGATAGTTCGTCAAGTTAGTGCTGTTTTAACCTTCTCAAGGACCGGGCGTAGCCATACTCGGTTCAACTAAAGTTGGAGAAACTGACACCCGCTAGCCACCTGTGTGCAAAGCACATCGGTAGAACCAGTATCGCGTAAGCGTACGCGTAATGTCGGTCCAGGTCGCTTCATCCAACAATACCGCCGAACCAAAGTATGACATGCTGGTAAGTAGTATGACTTATATCGCCCACAACTCACTTGTGTTCTACTCGTGCATATAACATCAACGCATAAAACCTGGCTTGGATGCCACTGTTGGGGAACGTAGTAATTTCAAAAATTTCCTACGCACACGCAAGATCATGGTGATGCATAGCAACAAGAGGGGAGAGTGTGTCCATGTACCCTCGTAGACCGAAAGTGAAAGCGTTAGCACAACGCGGTTGATGTAGTCATACGTCTTCGCGATTCGACCGATCAAGCACCGAACACACGACACCTCCGAGTTCTGCACACGTTCAACTCGATGACGTCCCTCGAACTCCGATCCAGCCGAGCTTTGAGGGAGAGTTCCGTCAGCACGACGGCATGGTGACGATGATGATGTTCTACTGACGCAGGGCTTCGCCTAAGCACCGCTACGATATGACCGAGGTGGATTATGGTGGAGGGGGGCACCGCACACGGCTAAGAGATCCAAGGGATCAATTGTTGTCTCTCCAAGGGGTGCCTCCCTCCTCGTATATAAAGGGGTGGAGGAGGAGGAGAGGGTCGGCCCCTATGGCGCGCCCTGGAGGAGTCCTACTCCCACCGGGAGTAGGATTCCTCCCCTTCCCAAGTAGTAGGAGTAGGGGACAAGGAAAGGGAAAAGGGAAGAGAAGGAAGGAGGGGGCGCCGGCCCTCCCCCTAGTCAATTCGGACTAGTCATTGGGGGGCACAGCCTGCCTCTCTCTCTCTCCCCTAAAGCCCAGTAAGGCCCATATACTTCTTCCCCCGTATTCCCGTAACTCTCTTGTACTCCGAAAAATATCCGAATCACTCGGAACCTTTCCGATGTCCGAATATAGTCGTCCAATATATCGATCTTTATGTCTCGGCCATTTCAAGACTCCTCGTCATGTCCCCGATCTCATCCGGGACTCCGAACTACCTTTGGTACATCAAAACTCATAAACTCATAATATAACCGTCATCGAACTTTAAGCGTGCGGACCCTACGGGTTCGAGAACTATGTAGACATGACCGAGACACGTCTCCGGTCAATAACCAATAGCGAACCCGGATGCTCATATTGGCTCCTACATATTCTACGAAGATTTTTATCGGTCAAACCGCATAACAACATACGTTGTTCCTTTTGTCATCGGTATGTTGCTTTCCCGAAATTCGATCGTCGGTATCTCAATACCTAGTTCAATCTCGTTACCGGCAAGTCTCTTTACCGTTCCGTAACACATCATCCCGCAACTAACTCATTAGTTGCAATGCTTGCAAGGCTTAAGTGATGTGTATTACCGAGTGGGCCCAGAGATACCTCTCCGACAATCGGAGTGACAAATCCTAATCTCGAAATACGCCAACCCAGCAAGTACCTTCGGAGACACCTGTAGAGCACCTTTATAATCACACAGTTATGTTGCGACGTTTGGTAGCACACAAAGTGTTCCTCCGGTAAACGGGAGTTGCATAATCTCATAGTCATAGGAACATGTATAGGTCATGAAGAAAGCAATAGCAACAAACTAAACAATCAAGTGCTAAGCTAACGGAATGGGTCAAGTCAATCACATCATTCTCCTAATGATGTGATCCTGTTAATCAAATAACAACTCTTTGTCTATGGCTAGGTAACATAACCATTTTTGATCAACAAGCTAGTGAAGTAGAGGCATACTAGTGACACTCTGTTTGTCTATGTATTCACACATGTATCATGTTTCCGGTTAATACAACTCTAGCATGAATAATAAACATTTATCATGATATAAGGAAATAAATAATAACTTTATTATTGCCTCTAGGGCATATTTCCTTCAAAAAAGGCTTAGGTTGTTAGGCAAATGTAAAACCAAGGTTGGGCCTTGCTGGAGGAGTTTTATTCAAAGCGAACTGTCAAGGGGTTCCCATAACACCCAACCGCGTAAGGAACGCAATATCATGGAATATAACACCGGTATGACGGAAACTAGGGCGGCAAGAGTGGAACAAAACACCAGGCATAAGGCCGAGCCTTCCACCCTTTACCAAGTATATAGGTGCATTAAAGTAAATAAGATATAATAATGATATCCCAACAAATATCCATGTTCCAAAATGGAACAAACTTCATCTTCACCTGCAACTAACAACGCTATAAGAGGGGCTGAGCAAAAGCGGTAACATAGCCAAACAACGGTTTGCTAGGAAAGGAGAGTTAGAGGCTTGACATGGAAATATGGGATGCATGATATAGCAAGTGGTAAGTATCGTGGCATAGCAATAGAGCGAACAACTAGCAAGCAAAGATAGAAGTGATTTCGAGGGTATGGTCATCTTGCCTGAGATCCCGCAAGGAAGAAGAACGAGTCCATGAAGAAGACAAACAGACGTAGTCGAACGGATCCTCACAAACGCGACATTATCGGAACTAACCCGAAGAAGAAACACCGAAAAGAAGTAAACAATATAGTAAAACAACCATCACATAAACATGGCATGATGCACAACCAAGTATGATGCATGTCCGGTTTAAATATGCATGTCATGGCAAAGTGCAACAAGCAAAACTACGAATTAAGTGGAGCTCAATATACAACGAGTTGCACATTGAAGAAACACCACATTTAATTATTTAGTTCTCTCCCGTTTAGGTACTCAACAAAATTAAATGTTGGTTAACATGGCAAGAGGTGGAGCATAAGTAAACTAAACATATAGGCAAGTTTAAATGAGGCCAGAAATAACAAACAACAATTCTGGTAAATCCCCATATGCATTTAGCAGTTTGGTGCAACTACAATTTTAAACATTTAAATGTTATTATCATGATGCGAATGACATGTGCAAGTTTTATGTAGTATTAATGAAAATGTTGACATGATAAGATATGAGGCATTTGTCATCGTGGCGGAAACGAAATGGGTGCCACGGCAATGACAGCGGAAATGGTGCCCCGGCAACAATCCGGTTCCAGTAGCTCAGGGAGATACCGGTGCAAAAGGAAAAGTGACGGGAGCGTGTCATGCGATGAACGGTGGGGTGCTCCCTTACCGGGTTCCCACGGTTCGACGGCGGTGTCAACGAGGAAACAACTAACGTTCACGGGCGAATACAACATCCAAACATGCATCTCATACAACACGTCACATGCATACAGACCACGACATCGTTCCGGCGGATATACCTTTCAAGGGTGCATTCGGGGCGGAACGCGTTCGTCGAAGGAAGTAGTGGTACATAGGTCGTAGTGGAAGTAGTGGTTCACGTTTCGTAAATGTTCGGGGTCATGGCGAGGAACTTGACATCCACGGGGTCTTCGAGGGTCGATGGTAGTTGTTCTATGCATCGGGCGTCAAGGTACTTGTCGTTCTTAGCGATTCCGAAGACGGTGGTAGTGGTACACATATTGTCGGGGAACTTGTTAGTCTGGTCTTGGCGATGGTAGTTGTGCACGGATCATAGACGTTCTCGGGTCATGGGTAGAAGTACTTGGCGCATCGTCATGGTACTTGCAAAATTCTCCGAGAAGATACTTGACGGTCCGGGTATGGTTCTTCGTGTATCGTTCTTGCCGATCCAAAACCAAGCGAGACAAAAGGGCCCCGGGTGGGCAGCAGCAAGGTAGGGCGGTGCGCGAGCAGCGACAGAAGATGCCGGAAAAACCAACACAGGTCTGGGCATGGCCTGAAGCAGAAGAGGCTGCGATGGTTATGCTCGGAGTAGGGGCATCTCGGCGCCAGCAGCTCGATGCACAGCAGGCGAAGCAGGGTCGCTGCTGTCGAGCAGCTGCTGATAGCCAAGCAGCGGCATGGAGGCGGGGAAGCAGGAGCAAGGCGGTGAGGGTGACGGGGCAAGGCGAGATGGCGCGGCGGTAGAGGAGCTCGAGCGCGAGGCGGGCGTGGGCGCGCGTGGAGGGGCACGGGGTCAAGCTCCTGGTGCTCGACGAAGACGGCGCGGAGGAAGAGGAGTCCGGCAGGGGAACTGACGGAGGAGCTCGCTGAGGCGCGTCCTCCAGGGAAGCAGCGGGCGAAGCCGACGCTCGGGCAGGCGCAAACACAGAGAAGAGGAGGCGGGACGCGCACGAGGAGATGCGGGAGGCGGGGCCCTTGGACTAGAGCGGCGGCGGAGGTTGGTGGTGCGGCGCGAGGAAGGAGAGGCCGACGCGGTCACGCGCGGGCGTCGGAGATGGGTGCTCGCGGCAGGAGGGGGTCAGGTCGAGGCGCGAGGGTTCGGCTCCTCTGTGCGGCGGCGCCAGGAGGAAAGGTCGAGGGAGAGAAGCGGGGATCGAGGCTAGGGAGCGGTCGGGCAAGGTTACGGGAGAAGTGGGCCTTGGGGGATGGATGGGCCGGCCGGTCTGATGCTGCAGAGAGGCTATGGATGGGCCTTGGGGAAGCAGGCCGTCCTGGCTGCTGCCTCTCTCTCCCTCCAAATTCTTTCCTTTTTTTAATTTTTTTTGTTTATATAAATAAACAATCAACAAAGGGGAAAATCCAGGGGTTTTTGGTTAGGGATATGAGATATATAAATATATATCTGGAACCCTGGATTTATGTAGGGTTTGAATAAATTGCTCTTGCATTTTTAGAAGCTAGAAAAATAATTAGAATTTGAATTATTCTCAAACTTCAATCATTTTTGAACCTGACCAAAACAACTTTGAATGGGATGAAATCTGACAGAGAGGGTGTAGGAAAGAGGCAAGATTTATAGGGAAAAGATGAACATTAAAGGAGGAGGAATAAAGTCACTTGCAAAGACATGAAAGAAGAAGGAAGTGAGAGGTGATGATGCATGGGTGTGGCTTGAGAGAGAGATGACAAGGAAATATATGAAGTTGAGTCGGATAAAAGAAGAGTTGAAGAGTAGTGCAATTGTGTTATGGGTGATTCCAAGTTAATGGAATATTTATAATAGCTCCCTAATAATAGTAGGAGACTTTCATATGTTATAAAGAGAATTTCACCATGTGAACTCCCTCGATTTAAATGGATCAGAAATTCATGCAATTGATTTAAGTGAGTTTTAGTTAGCTTTAAGAAAAAGATGTCATGAAGACATGATGCAATGCACATGATGCAATGAAGAATGCAATGAACCAAACAAATCACACGACGAAACCCGGAAACCCTGGAAGGCATATGAAGCTCCGATCTTGGGGCATCACACAGGGGAACGCGACGGCACTCATAGCGAGGTGGCGTCGGCGACAGCGGATGGCGAAGGCGCGCTCGGGGGCGAGGGCAGGGGCGCGCAGGATCGGGGACGACGTCGGTGACAGCGACGACGAGGCACGGGCGACGGTGACGGCGCGGTCGGGGGCGACGGCAGGGGCGGCGGACGGCGTCGGGGCAGCCTGGCGGCGTTGATGAGTTCGGCGTCGTCAGGAGGCAATTGGCAATGAAACTGTCAAATTTTCTAAGTGTGGGCTTATATAGTAGGACCTTTGGTCCCGGTTGGTGGCATCAACCGGGACGAATACCCCCCTTTGGTCCTGGTTCGTGCCACCAACCGGGACCAAATGCCTTGCACAACAGGGGGGGTGGTGGGAGTTTAGTTCCACCTCGCTAGTCGAGAGGGGCGCGCAATGGTTTATAAGCCCCACTGCCGCACCCCTCTCGAGCTCCTCTCCATTGCAGGCTTACGGGCCTAATTGTGACTGCTATGCCTGATGGGCCTACTGGGCCTTATGCGGGCCTGAATCCTGGCCCATGGATGGGTTTCTAGTGGTATATAGGCCGTGGTGGCCCAGTAGGTGGCAAACAAATTTCCCAGTTTTTTGTTTTCTTGTTTGCTTTATTTTTTTGTTTTGTTTCTACTTACAACAAAATACTTATTTATTTTATTTTATTTTGTTTCTAATTAATTATTTATTTTATTTTATGATAATTCTTTTTGCTATTAAAGTTTCTAACAAAAAAAGTTCTTTATGAACATTCTTTTTTGCTTTTAATGATTTTGAATAGAAAATACTTTGATAATTTTAGTTGCATCAATTTTATATAATTTTAGTTTCATAAATTTTAGAGGTTCCTTATAATGTTTTGAACAGAAAATACTTTGATAATTTTAGTTTCATAAATTTTATTTATGTTATTAAATTTTATTTTATTTTATTTTGTTTCTATTTATATATTTTATTAAAGTTTATATTATTTTGTTTCAAATTACTTATTTATTTTATTTTATGATAATTCCTTCTTGCTGAAAGACCTTGAAATTCGTAGTATCATCATCATTTTATTTTATAATAATAATTTGATATTTTTCATGCATTTATGATTTTTTTGAGCTTAATGATCCTGAAATTGAAAAGCACTACAAATGAACTCTGAAAAGGTTAAAAGTTGGCATGGTATCATCATTTCACCCACATAGCATGTGCAAGAAAGTAGAGAGGGTTACGGCCAAAACTAGATGCACTTCGTGTACAAAACAGACAATCTCTTTCGAAGTATCAGGGTTTCATACGGAAACTCATCTGTTACAAAGGGATTTCATTTTTTTTGGAACTTATTTCAACTCCAGACTTTTTGTGTGTTCAAAATGCACCATTCAAAGCCACATCATCAATTTTCAACCCTTTCTGACTTTATTTGTTATTTTTCATGCATTTACTGATTTTTTTGAGCTATAAGACCCTGAAATTCAAAAACATTCCAAATGAACTCTGAAAATGTTGAAAGTTGGCATGGCATCATCATTTCACCCACATAGCATGTGCATAAAAGTTGAGAGGGTTACGGCAAAAACTAGATGCACTTCATGTACAAAACAGACATTCTCTTTCGAAGTATAAGGGTTTCATACGGAAACTCGTCTGTTACAAAGGGATTTTATTTTTTTGAACTTATTTGAACTCCATACTTTTTCTGTGTTCGAAATGCACCATTCAAAGCCACATCATCAATTTTCAACCCTTTCTGACTTCATTTGTTATTTTTCATGCATTTACTGATTTTTTTGAGCTAAATGATCTTGAAATTGAAAATCACTACAAATGAACTCTGAAAAGGTTGAAAGTTGGCATGGTATCATCATTTCACCCACATAGCATGTGCGAGAAAGTAGAGAGGGTTACGGCAAAAACTAGATGCACTTCATGTACAAAACAGACAATCTCTTTTGAAGTATCAGGGTTTCATACGGAAACTCGTTTGTTACAAAGGGATTTCATTTTTTTGAAGTTATTTCAACTCCAGACTTTTCGTGTGTTCAAAATGCACCATTCAAAGCCACATCATCAATTTTCAACCCTTTCTGACTTCATTTGTTATTTTTCATGCATTTACTGATTTTTTGAGCTATAAGACCCTGAAGTTCAAAAGCATTCCAAATTAACTCTGAAAATGTTGAAAGTTGGCATGGTATCATCATTTCACCCACATAGCATGTGCATAAAAGTTGAGAGGGTTACGGCAAAAACCAGATGCACTTCATGTACAAAACAAGCAATCTCTTTCAAAGTACAAGGGTTTCATACGGAAACTCGTCTGTTACAAAGGGATTTCATTTTTGAACTTATTTGAACTCCATACTTTTTCTATGTTCAAAATGCACCATTCAAAGCCACATCATTAATTTTCAACCCTTTCTGACTTCATTTGTTATTTTTCATGCATTTACTGATTTTTTTAGCTGAATGACCCTGAAATTGAAAAGCACTACAAATGAACTCTGAAAAGGTTAAAAGTTGGCATGGTATCATCATTTCACCCACATAGCATGTGCAAGAAAGTAGAGAGGGTTACGACAAAAACTGGATGCACTTCGTGTACAAAATGGACAATCTATTTCGAAGTATCAGGGTTTCGGACGAAAACTCATCTGTTACAAAGGGATTTCATTTATTTGAACTTATTTCAACTCCAGACTTTTTGTGTGTTCAAAATGCACCATTCAAAGCCACATCATCAATTTTCAACACTTTCTGACTTCATTTGTTATTTTTTATGCATTTATTCATTTTTTGAGCTATAAGACCCTGAAATTCAAAAGCATTCCAAATGAACTCTGAAAATGTTGAAAGTTGGCATGGTATCATCATTTCACCCACATAGAATGTGCATAAAAGTTGAGAGGGTTACGGCAAAAACTAGATGCACTTCGTGTACAAAACAGACAATCTCTTTCGAAGTATAAGGGTTTCATACGGAAACTCGTCTGTTACAAAGGGATTTCATTTTTTTGAACTTATTTGAACTCCATACTTTTTCTGTGTTCAAAATGCACCATTCAAAGCCACATCATCAATTTTCAACCCTTTCTGACTTCATTTGTTATTTTTCATGCATTTACTGATTTTTTTGAGCTGAATGACCCTGAAATTGAAAATCACTACAAATGAACTCTAAAAAGGTTGAAAGTTGGCATGGTATCATCATTTCACCCACATAGCATATACTAAAAAGTTGAGAGGGTTACGACAAAAACTGGATGCATTTCGTGTACAAAATGGACAATCTCTTTCGAAGTATCAAGGTTTCGGACGAAAACTCATCTGTTACAAAGGGATTTCATTTATTTGAACTTATTTCAACTCCAGACTTTTTGTGTGTTCAAAATGAACCATTCAAAGCCACATGGATAGATAAGTGACCAAAATAATAGAAGTTCATCATCACATTATGTGTGTCAAAAACCATTACAGATTCACAAGGATAGATAAGTGACCAAATTAATAGAAGTTCATCATCACATTAAAAACAAAGTACATACATAGTTCTCATTGAACAACATATAGCTCTCCAGAGCATCTAGTTAAACCATATATTGAAACTATGTGAAACCTTTCAATGCAACAATAAATGCGATCATAATCACAACCAAGGTAAAAATTGATCCAACGGCATAATGATACCAAGCCTCGGTATGAATGGCATATTTTCTAATCTTTCTCATCTTCAACCGCATTGCATCCATCTTGATCTTGTGATCATGGACGACATCCGCAACATGCAACTCCAATATCATCTCCTCCTCCTCAATTTTTTTATGTTTTCCTTCAAGTAATTGTTTTTTTCTTCAACTAAATTTAACCTCTCGACAATAGGGTCGGTTGGAATTTCCGGTTCAACTGCCTCCTACATAAATAAAATCTATGTCAACTTGATGGGCATAATTGTCATAAACAATAAATGAACCAAATAGTTATAAAAGATAATATATATACCACATCCAGAATCATAGCCAGGACGAGGGCCGACGGGGGCGGATACCAAAACAATCGCACTATATAAGCACAAGCAATAATAAAGTAAGAAAATTAGACAAGTATCTATCTAAAGTAAGAAACTTTTTCTTTCAGAAGAAGATAAGAGGCTCACCACAGTGGTGCAGGCGACGAGATCGGCGCGGGCGATCGACGGCGGTGAAGACGGGGACGGGACGTGACGAACCACTAAACCTAGACAAATCTCGGGGAAAATGGAGCTTGGAGGTCGAGCTTCGAGAGGAGAAAGCTTAACTAGCGTGGCTTGGGCATTTCATCGAACACCTCGTGTGCATAGGAGGTGAGCTAGAGCACCCAAATGCCCTCTCCTCGGCGGCCAGAAAAAACAGAGCACTGTGGAGTGCTCTGCTGCAGCGACGGGGTATATATAGGCAACTCATTTGTCCCGGTTCATGGCTGGGACTGGGACTAAAGCCCAGCCTTCTGTCCCGGTTCGAGCCAAGAACCGGGACCAATGTTTGTGGGCCAGGAGCGAGGCCCATTGGTCCTGGTTCGTGCCTGGAACCAGGACAAATGGGTCCATACGAACCGGGACCAATGCCCACGAGGCCCCGGCCGCCCCCCTGGGCTCACGAACCGGGACGAATGCATCCATTGATCCTGGTTCGTGGAAGAACCAGGACTAATGGGCTGGCCAGGCCCGAACGAAAACCCCCTTTTTCTACTAGTGGTATTATATCTGCCCCTCCAAGGCATAACTCGACTGCCCACTTTAGTTACCGCGGGAGCGAAGTCTCTAGCAAGGAGCTTCTCATGAGAGATAGGGAGGCCAAGATATTTGAGAGGAAAGGAGCCCAAAGAACAATTAAGCAGATGTGAGACCCGCAGGGCCTCGGAATTTGACATCCCTGTAACAATAACTTCGCTCATAATTGTGTCATCTGCGCATTGGAGGCGGGTTATCCCCTCCGGGACAAGGTGAGAGCTAACGGGGGAAATGTGCCCAGCCGCAGCCGCCGTCGACAAAATGTTGGATAAGGCATCCGTGACAAAATTAAACAGAAGAGGGGAGGCCGGGTCTCCTTGCCTAAGGCCCCTGCCATTGTTGAAAAAATTACTAACCCTGCCATTAAGCGAGACCGTAATGTGACCACCCGTCACTAACTGCATAATCATGTGCACGTAGGCCCCATCAAAGCCTTTTGCGAGTAGGACTTGCCGCAAAAACTTCAAACTAACCGAGTCATAGGCCTTCTCAAATTCAAGCTTAAGGATCACCGCCTTGGTACCTCTCATACGGATATCATGAACAATTTCATGAAGACATAGGATCCCGTCCAGAATGAATCTCCCTTTGACAAAAGCTGATTGGAAAGGGGAGAGAACTCGATGAGCGACGGGGGAGAGGCGCGTGGCAAAGCCCTTGGCAGCCAATTTCGCAAAGTTATTAATGGGAGCAATGGGTCTGAATTGAGAGATGATATCGGCACCCTTGACTTTAGGGATGAGGGTGATGACAACGTAACTCAACCAAGATATATCAACCGTCCCCAAACAGAAACCTTGGATAACAACACAGACAAGATTGCACAGCTGCGGCCAGAACTTCCTAAAGAAAGGAATGGAAAAGCCATCCGGGCCCGACACCGAGTTAGAATTGGCCTTGCAAATGATCTCAAAGATCTCCTCATCAGAAAAGTGGGTAAGTAAGGCTTCATTCTCCTCAAAGGTAATCTTCTCCTGATCTGTTAAAAGAATTTGTGTATCTGTCCATTGCATTATATTAGTTGTGATGTATGTGGTGAAAACTAACATGTTTAAAATCATGTGTGGCTTGTACTTTTCATTTCTATTTTAACTTTTTTTAGCCGAAACCATAGAACAATCATTCTACGGTATTTTCATTTCATAAGAAAAGAATATATGTGTTCAGAAAATAATGAATATGGCGTACATAATTAAAAAATATAGAATACAGACATAAAGTAGCCAATCGGAGTCAGAATTCTCGTATATATAAACATGAAAATAATGTCTCAAAATGTTTTAAAATATGAAAAAATGATAATAAAGAGATAACTGTGGTGAGGACTAGGGAGACAAGCATATTTGTTCTTTCTCAGCGGTATGTTTCCTTTAGGGTTTCTCAGACGTATGTAGACCCAATAATTTCTCAATGATCAGGACCTGGCCTTCTAGAGGCTTTCCTACTGTGAGATTAACGTTGGCGAGTCATGTCACTTGAAAACGCCACTTGAGCCTTTGAGTGACATGACCGGCACATACATACAAGCGGCCCATCGGGCTTTCCGGCCCCGGAGATTGCGTTCGTACAGCAGATGATATTGAGCTGATCGCATGCACCTTTTTTTTTTGCATGGTTGATTGCAAGCACCCTGCAGATAGCTAGGGCGTGTAGCCAGCCACTTGCACTGTCTAGTGATCTCACTTTTTTTTGGCGTGTGGTTACCTACCTAGAAGCAACTAAATAATACTAATGTTAAAAACGTTTTTATATTATGAGACGGAGTGAGTAAATTTTTAATGATGCAAATACAACACGTTCATGGCTGGAAAGTATGCCAAAAGTGATCGCAAAATGCCAACGGCGGTCGACCTCTATGGAGGTGGGTATTTGGAAAAAATTGAAAAACATATTTTAAAGTTTTAAAAAATTCTGAAAAAAATTCATACATGTTAACATGGATATATTCTACATGTGTGTAAATTTTGAAGATGAAATACATTATGATGAGAGCTACACAAAAAAGACAAATCGTGATTTTCAAACTGATGAACAGTGCGACCACTGTTCACTATTAGAAATGCACGATTTTCTCTTTTTCGTGTAGCTCTCACCATACTGTATTTCATTGTGAGATTTTATACACATGTAGAATACATCCATATGAATGTGCAGAATTTTTTTCAGAATTTTTTGAAACTCTAAAATGTAATTATTGTATTTTTTAAAATATCCACCTCCATGGAGGTCGCCCGCCAAAAGCCCTCACTCGAGTAGTGCTGCACTATAGACACATCACACATGCGAACACTCCTATATGCGTAGTTATTCTCTCGCAAGTACATGATGCCTGCCGGCTGCCGTACCGAGATATTTGTGAAAGGCATTTGGCAAACAAGAACGAGTGCCAAGAGCAATCAGAATCCGAGGCATCAAAACTTTTTCAGCCTCCAATCGTTTTACATGTATATATGGACAGCTGTATGTGTCTGAATACGACATGTAGAGCTAGAAAGAGATTTTTACGTACAGTTCAGGTACGTACATATATTGGCATTGCATTGCATGATTGCATGTACATGTACGTATCTACAACTTGCTTACAGACGTGTACTGAGGCACCGATCATTATTAATGTGCATCAGTATCAACCACCTATAGATCACAGGCATGGGTAGCCAGAAATAGTCAAACTAAAGGACGAAAAAATTAGAAGCTGACAAGAGAGAAAGAAATTCCATATTCACAAGTCAAGAAAGAGCGAGAGTGACGGATTATTTGCTACTATTACAGGTTCCACAAGAGCGCACCGAACCCGGACGCGGCGATGCCATCGGGCTGCCCCCAGAACTGGTACGGCTCCAGACCGAGCGCGGGCACGGCCAGCTCGTCGTGCGAGCCAATGCCCGCGTGCTCCCCCAGCCACGCTGGTTCGTACCACGGCTCGGTGACGGGGTCTTCCCAGAACGTGCCCCCGAACGCGACCTCAACGGCGGCCGCGATGTCCTCGTCGATGGATGGCAGCTCGATGATTTCCTCAAGCTCGTCGTCGACCTGGCTCGACATCTGTCCGCGGCGCCACAGGGGCGACGTCGCAGCCGCTGGCATTGGCTCCGTGCTCACGCCCGCGCCCACAGAGGCAGGGTCCATGGCCGCGGCGCGGGCTGCCGCGGCCTGCACGTCGTGGGGCGCGGCGGAGGCCGGGCGCGGCAGGGACGAGGCCAGCTCCGGGAAGTTGAGCACGGCTGCAGGGCCCTTCACCACGAGCGCGGCGGCGTCGTGCGCGCGCGCCGCCATCTCTGGCGTCGGGAAGGTGCCCAGCCAGATGCGCGACTTCTTGCGCGGCTCCCTGATCTCGGACACCCACTTCCCCCACGCCCTCATCCGAACGCCGCGGTACCCCCGGTGCCGGCCGCCCGCGCCATTGCCTCCGGAATCCCTCTCCCTCTTCTCCAGAACTCCGCCTCCCGCCGTGGTCGGCGATGGCGGCGGCGAGGCGGACGAAGACGCCGGGCTGTTCAGCTCAGAGTCAGGCATTTCCAATGCAAGTACGCGCTCCCGACGATGGGTTCTTGAAGCTAGCGGGGAAGCTCAGGGCGGGTTTTGTAGCGGCTGTTGGGAGCGCCATGATGCTGACGTCTCACCAGCGGACGTCCTTGTCGCGGCCGTCCAGTCAGCAACGCTCCTCCTCTCTCCATCTCTCCAGATCTCTCTGTTCATTTTTCTAGATCGATCTACCTCTCGAGTCTCGACCTCTGCCTGAGTTGTGCCCTCTTAACGGATAAATTTTTGAAGAGTCAAGAGACCGTTGCAAAGCAGGATAAAATTGCTTACGAACATAAGCTAGTGATGCGTACGTGCTGTGCAATTTACATTTACATATTGTTTGTGGAGAGATGAGTGCGTTCTTAACTTGCTGCCATCGTATTAGTTTCACAGTGATGAGGGTTTTCAGTTTGACGATGCAATGACAATTGGAGTTGTGGAATTGGATGGCTTTCTGTCAATCCGGGTACCTTTTCTCCTTTTTGACATGGCAATCCATGTAGGTCGATGGAAACATTTGCTTATCGTAGAAGCTTTTGTATAAATGACTGCCAACCCGTCCGCTGAAACACACACTATACTTGTCTGCGGACATGGATACAGAAGCCGGCCATCCAACCATGTTCGCATTCATTTCAAAGCAAATTTGAGCAACACAAACACGACAAAATTCATTAAAGCTCGGACATAATTTACATGAAACGAACGATATTTCGTCTGTTCAACTTAAACCCTAAAACACTACACTACCTTGTAGCGGACGACCACCTCGTACGCATGGCCGGCCTAGCCAGCGGCGCTGTTGGAGCTGTTCGTGTCGTCGTCATCGGAGTCCTTCCAGCAGCGGAAGGGCGCGGGGACACAACAGTCGTGCCTGTCCGCCGCTTGGCGCTTGCACAAGTGCCGATCCACTTCATCCTACACAGTGTGGAGGTCGGCCGTGGCCAACACCGATGATGGCCGCGCGCGGGGGGGGGGGGGGGTTGCCCTCGTCCCTACTGGTGGTATTTGCGGTGGCGGCGGTCTCGCTCATAGACTACTCCTCGTCAATCTTAGCGAGCTCCCATCAAGGTGGCGCATTCTATGTGTTGCGGTCTTCATGGTGGTCATGACCTGTCGCGGGCCTAGACATTCGGGAGGTCGGGGTCCGTGTGGACCCAGCCCGACGCCTCGCCGGACCTGGCGAACAGAGAGCAGCTTGCCTCTCAAAATTGCATTTACCTCTGATTTAAGCTTCAAGCTCTGGCACCTCTGTAAATCCCTGCTCCCCTCTACGAATGGCATATCCATTTACTTTTCTGTTATTTTACTTTTATTGTTGAGTCATCACCTTCTCAATTAAGCACTATTGTCATTCTTATGCATTGTGTATGGTTAATATTGTGTGTATCATGACTGGATCTCTTCTACCATGAATTACAATGTGTAGTCGTTGCTTGAACTTTGGAGGTGCTCTGCATTTATATTTTGCGGTCTCAGAAAGGGCTAGCGAGATACCATGTTGTCATGATATCATGATTGTTTTGACAAAGTGTTAGCTTTTGAGATATGTTATTATTGCTCGCTAGTTGATAACACCATTTATATGAGTGAATATAATTTCTAAAAGTTATCATTTGCATGGTTAGTTATGATCTTTGCTGAAAACTTCGGTACTATTTAAGCTTATATACGGATACAAGACTAAAAGAGTTCGTAAAAGTTTTTTTATCACTTTCAGTTTGTCAACTGAATTGCTTGAGCACAAGCAATGAGTTAAGCTTGGGGGAGTTGATACGTCTCTGTCGTATCTATTTTTCCAAACACTTCTGCTCTTCTTTAGGACTCTAATTTGCATGATTTGAATGAAACTAACCAGGACTGACACTGTTTTCAGCAGAACCACCATGGTGTTGTTTTTGTGCAAAAATAAAAGTTCTCGGAATTGGATGAAACTTTCTGGAGTTTTTTATGAACTATATAAAAAAATACTGGAGCAAAGATCCACAGGAGGGGACCCATGAGTGGCCCACAAGGCACTTGGGCGTGGCCACTCCCCCTAGGCGCGCCCAAGTACCTTGTGGGGCCCACGTGGCTCCACTGACCCTAATCTCAACCCTATAAATTTTTATTTCCTGAGAAAAAAATAAAAGAAGAACATGTTTTATGATATGGAGCTGTCGCCACCTCCTGTTCTTCATCGGGAGGACAGATCTGGAGTCCGTTCGGAGCTCCGAAGAGGGGGATTCGTCGCGGTCATCATCACCAATTTCATGATGCTCACCACCGGGAGTGAGTGATTTCTTCGTAGACTTGTTGGACGGTGATGGGATTCGATGAGATTTATCATGTAATCGAGTCAATTTGTTAGGGCTTGATCCCAAGTATCCACTATGTTCTGAGATTGATGTCGCTATGATTTTGCTATGCTTAATAGTTGTCACTAGGGCCCGAGTGCCATGATTTAATATCTGAACCCTTTATGTTTTCATGAATATATTTGAGTTCTTGATCCTATCTTGCAAGTTATACACACCAATTACATGTTATAATCCGCATACCTCAAGGTGACAACAATTGTGATTCTTTCCGGTGATTATTGTAGTTTGAGGAGTTCATGTATTCACTATGTGTTAATGATTTGTTTCGATTCTCTATTAAAAGGAGGCCTTAATATCCCTTAGTTTTCTTATGGACCCCACTACCACGGGAGGATAGGACAAAAGATGTCATGCAAATTCTTATTATAAGCATGTATGACTATATACGGAATACATGCCTACATTACATTGATGAATTATAGCTAGTTCAGTGTCGCTCTAGGTTGTAACTGTTACATGATGAATGCCAACCAACACAATTATCCATCACCCATCCAATGCCTATGCTTTTCGCATACTAATCTTTGCTAAGTTACTACTGCTGCTGTTGCAATCTCTACAAAACTGCTATTGTTACTGTTACCGTTACTATTGTTACTGTTACCAGTTTACAACTACTATCAAACTATCATATTACTATGCTACTGATCACTCTGTTGCAGATATTTAGTTCTCCAGGTGTGGTTGAATTGACAACTCAACTGCTAATAATCGCGAATATTCTTTGACTCCCCTCATGTCGAATTAATAAATTTGGGTTGAATACTGATACGTCTCCGTCATATCTACTTTTCCAAACACTTTTGCTCTTGTTTTGGACTCTAACTTGCATGCTTTGAATGGAACTAACCGGACTGATGATGTTTTCAGCAGAATTGCCATGGTGTTATTTATGTGCAGAAACAAAAGTTCTCGGAATGACCTGAAACTCCACAGAGCGTCATTTTGGAAATAATAAAAAATACTGGCAAAAGACCAAGACCAGGGGCCCACACCCTAGCCATGAGGTTGGGGGCACGCCTGCTTCCCCTGGGCGCGCCCCCTACCTCGTGGGCCCCCTGGAGCTCCTCCGACCTCAACTCCAACTCTATATATTCACTTTAGGGGAGAAAAAAATAAAGGAGAAGGATTCATCGCATTTTACGATACGGAGCCGCCGCCAAGCCCTAAAACCTCTCGGGAGGGCTGATGTGGAATCCGTTTGGGGCTCCAGAGAGGGGAATCCGTCGCCGTCGTCATCATCAACCATCCTCCATCACCAATTTCATGATGCTCACCGCCGTGCGTGAGTAATTCCATCATAGGCTTGCTGGACGGTGATGGGTTGGATGAGATTTATCATGTAATCGAGTTAGTTTTGTTAGGGTTTGATCCCTAGTATCCACTATGTTCTGAGATTGATGTTGCTATGACTTTGCTATGCTTAATGCTTGTCACTAGGGCCCGAGTGCCATGATTTCAGATCTGAACCTATTATGTTTTCATCAATATGTGAGAGTTCTTGATCCCATCTTGCAAGTCTATAGTCACCTACTATGTGTTATGATCCGACAACCCCGAAGTGACAATAATCGGGACCACTCCCGGTGATGACCGTAGTTTGAGGAGTTCATGTATTCACTATGTGTTAATGCTTTGGTCCGGTACTCTATTAAAAGGAGGCCTTAATATCCCTTAGTTTCCGCTAGGACCCCGCTGCCACGGGAGGGTAGGATAAAACATGTCATGCAAGTTCTTTTCCATAAGCACGTATGACTATATTCGGAATACATGCCTACATTACATTGATGAATTGGAGCTAGTTCTGTGTCACCCTAGGTTATGACTGTTACATGATGAACCGCATCCGGCATAATTCTCTATCACCGATCCATTGCCTACGAGCTTTCCATATATTGTTCTTCGCTTATTTACTTTTCGTTGCTATTGTTACAATCACTACAAAATACCAAAAATATTACTTTGGTATCATTACCTTTTGCTACCGTTACCATTACTATCATATTACTTTGCTACTAAACACTTTGCTGCAGATATTAAGTTTCCAGGTGTTGTTGAATTGACAACTCAGCTGCTAATACTTGAGAATATTCTTTGGCTCCCCTTGTGTCGAATCAATAAATTTGGGTTGAATACTCTACCCTCGAAAACTGTTGCGATCCCCTATACTTGTGGGTTATCAAATACTCTACCCTCGAAAATTGTTGTGATCCCTATACTTGTGGGTTATCAGTCGCAAGTGCCCCTCTTCCCCGCCCTCGGTCCAAGCTATCGGTGGAGTGACTACCGTAAATCCATGTGACCCATGAGGAAGGTGGCGGGAGGCTTTTCGAGGCATCTGTCGGTGCACCCACGACTGGTGGTTGGATTCATGGTGGTCTAGATATGTGTGGAATTATATTTTGACATGATTCGTTCCCTTCTTGGGATGACGGCGCAGCCATGGAGAGACCCCTTGCGATCTGGGCAAGGCTACTTGAGACCCATTTACTTTGAATGGATAGCCCATGGTGGATCATCCCTGGTGAGGCCGCATCCCCTCGACGTGTAGTGATGGAAGGCATCCAGATCAGGGTGTTGATGGCGTCAGTTGAAATGGATGCGGGTCATGGTTGGGCCTTGATGGTGTCCCAGATTAGGGTGTACTAGCCACGTCGGCCCCAACCATATGGGTTACCCGAAGCCCCCCCAGATTATTAACCAGGTGGGCCTCGTTTGCCAGGTCCACGAGATCCAGGATGGATGATTCCGAAGACTTGGCGCATACTCAAAGATTTAGAGGCCGTCTTCATCACATTTGTTCTTAGATGTAACCGATCTATGTAAACCCTAGGCACTCTCGGTATCTATATAAACTAAGAGGTGACGGTCATAGACAAGAACTCATACACACGCGATCACGTGGTAGACCAACTGTACTCTGTACCCCCTCAAAATCAATACAATCAAAGCAAGACGTAGGGTATTACCTCTTCGAGAGGGCTTGAACTTGGGCAAACACATGTGTCCCTATTACCATCATGCCAAGACAACTAGCTCCTGACCCCCTACCCGAGATCTGCTGGATTTGACTCCATCTGGCCTCCCGGTTGCAAACATGGCCACCCCTAATGCTTCCTCATGGTTTTGTGGTGGACTTAGTGGCACAAGCACAACTCGCGAAATTTTAGCTACATTCATCGAATATGTGAACTTAGTAGCGGCATAGACCAAATTTTGATGTTATTTTTGGTTGATCCCGCAATAGGGTACCCTGACTAGACGAGTGGACCAGATGGCAAACATGGGAGAGTTTAGCCTAGGTTCAGACCCTCATAGAGGAGGTAAAACCCTACTTCATTCTTGGTTGTATTGATTGAGTATTGGGGTTACAGAAATGATCGAGGGATTGAGTATCAACTAGGTTTCATATCGACTAGCCTGGCCCCAACTTATGTGCATCGGGGTCTAGGGTTACATGATCCTAGTCGGTAAGGATTGCAGAGGGGTCCTCTTGGATGCGGGCTTCCTTTTCATGTATTCTAAGGCTCCCAAGGCTTCATCTTCATAGGGTCCATGAGCCAGGATGCCAGTACAAGACATAACCGACCTAGGGGACCCAAGCCATCCTACTTGAGCCGGCTTCTAATATGGCGAGGCACCCTTGGGACGTAAAGAGGTCACCAAGTTTTCCCTTAATATAATTTCATTGATCAAATGAAGTAATTGTACTATCATTTGTCATTAATATAATGAAGATGCTTCTCTTTGTGGAACATGCCACAAGTTTTAACATAGTCACTATTCACAAAAGACCTTTTCGTGTACTTTTAGTGCACAACCCAAAACACCTCTTTTAGATAATGACGATGCAATGCTTTCATACTAGTAGCACTTAGATGAGTTTTTTTTAATTTTGTGCAAACAAGGATGTTGATTTCACCTTCTTACTAATTGTGACATTTTTGTGTGTTGCACAATACAATTTTTTAGAGTGTTTTGTACACTTTACTAAAAATCATAATGGTGATGCTGCTTGTCAACAGATGATCGTCGATATTAAAGCTATGGTGTATCCTCTAGATTGTTTGGCTAGGGGTTAACACACACTCCTTTCACTCCTTGGAACACGTTGAGACACTCTACCTAGGTTTAGGCCACTCACCGTCTCAAATGTATTGACAATTTTGGTATCATTCATGTTATATTCTATCAACTTTAAACACTTTGGGCATTAATTTTGTTGGACTAACATATTAATTTGGTGCGCAGTGTGAGTTCCTGTTTTCTTTGCTGTTTTTGCATTGTGAGCGAAAAACTCCAAAAAAGTCCCAGTTTTCCCCAAAAATTGAAGACCAGAAGAACCCCTGGGGATTTGGGCCCACACTTGGTGGGGCCCATAGGCGCCCTATGGCTGGAGGTGCCTACATAGGACGCCTATAGCATGCGGGCCTCCCTAACTGGCCTCGAGTGCCCACTGGCTTATAAATACCCACATTTGCACCTCCAATTTATCAAGCATTTTTCTGCTGCCACCACATTGCTTTTCCATGGTGATCTTTGTTTTCATCCCTGATTCGGACCTCTAGCGGAGCGGGAACTCGTCTCCATCTTCATCAACCTCGATCATCATGCTCCAAGATGAGTTGGGAGTAGTCCACCCCTCGACTACGGGTTCATGCAAGAGCCAATGTTGTAATATCTCTGCCTAGATGTATTTTTGATGTTCAATACAATAGCTACATGAGCTGCTCGACATGATTGTGATGTAGATCATGTGATGGATTAACTCTATATGTTCAGGTTTGCTCATGAGTCATGCTTGATGTATAGATGCACAATTCTTTGTGGTTCACTACTGCAGGATGCTGCTAACGCGACACTATGATCAGAGACCCTTCGACGAAACTGTGTGTGATGCAATAATCACAAACGGTGGTGTAAAAACCCGTCAAAAGAGGTGCAAAACGTTTGCGATGACGGATGCATCCAACACGGTTCAGATTTTAGTTGCGTGTGTGATGCAGGGCATACGGTTCAGTTCAATTAACGGTTTGCAATGAGGCAACACAAAAGAAACGGGCAGCCAAATGAAGGCATGTGCAATATACATCACACGGTTCACTCGGATGAACCGTTTGTGATTAGGCAACACAAAAGAAATGGTCAGCCAGATCAAGGTGTGTGCAATATACGACATGCGGTTCACTCGGCCTTGTCATCAGTGTGTGACCTCTGTGGCAACCGTTCACTCCCCATGGCCTCTTCTTGTACCATGGAAACCATCCACCACCTCTTCGCCTTTCCCTCTCGATTTGGAACTCTTGTCGCACGCTCTTCCTCCCTCCGTTTGCCTTCACCCTTTCCTTTCTGCCATTGTTCGATCGTCTTCTCCATGGAGGGAATAGGCCGGAAACGACCCCGTTATTCTTGCCCCGATCTGAAAGATGACGTGGTGGAGGAACTCATTGATTGGTACGACGTCATCACCCCGGCTAGCATGAAAGGTTCGTTCAAGACAATTCTTGACTCAACTAATAACATCATTACAAGCAACCCAAGGGTCCAGGAGTGGTTTGATCTCCCCTATCTTGTTCGCCGTGACCCTGCTGATTGGCTCGGGGACGACGGAAGCCTTGCCTTGTGCAAGTTGATGTCACTTGATAATGATAGGTGTGATGTTAACATGCCATCGCTTGAGCGTAAGGCTTGGGAAGGCGCAAATGGAGATTCGATTGTTTATATTGGGTACAACTGCGATTGGGAACTTGTGAATGTGTACACTCGTCACCGGGTTCCACTTCCAAAAATCTCAGACTACCCTGAAGTTGAGCACACATGTATTCTACGTTACATTCAAATACGATCATGGTGACTGTCGTCTACGGAAGATAGCAATTTGTCGAGTTCCCAACCGCTCTTGGGATTACACGGACTATGAAATTGTTGCTATCTTCGACAAGCTTGTTGCCGTCCTTGCTTCCACGGCTCGATGGAAATTGCTCAAAAATCAATTTTTGTACACAGATGAGTACTATGATGCAATTCAATACGAGGGTCTTGTGTTTGCTGCCACCACTCGTGGCACTGTATTTGCATGGAATCCTTATGGTTTCGGTACGTTTTTCTTCCAGCGTAATTATAATTGTTTCATCCACATGCATGCGGGTTAGCTAGCTAGTTTCCCTTTACTAATTAACCCTCTTGTGTTTTCAAGGTCTTGTGAAAATTCCACCACCTATACTTGAAATTTTCTATAACCAAGGGGGAGATGACGATGGTGATGATCACGAGCATGAGGACGAGCAGGACCCATATACTCAGTGGCGCCTGGCAACTTATTTTGATGGATCACCTCTTCTTGTCTGTATACAAGGCACTGCTGATGTTACTAAGCAAGCATGTGTTGTCTCGCATGGTCGCATTCTCAGGACCTATTCCAACATCTGTTGCAGGGTATTCGGGATGGATACTAGTGTGCTAGCACCAACACCTTCTCCCTTGTTCAGTATTGATAGTCTTGGAGAAAACTCGCTCTTCCTTGGACAAAACTATCCAATGATGGTGAAAGGCGATCCCGCTGCTATTGACACAATGCTACTACCATTTATGAGAAGCAACTGTATTTATAACTCGGACATTGCTATGCTTCCCTACCGTGGCTATCACAATATGGGTATTGAAATAGGCCGCTTCATCCTAGATGATCAGTCCTGCGTTGGTCTCGAGATTGACAGTAGCTGGCCCTTCCCAGAGAATCACTTTTGGTTCAAAGCAAGCGTTTCCAACGCCGATGAGTGGTTGAGCTAAAATTCATTTCATTGCTTTCTTATTTGTTGTGTGAGAAAAACTTTACTTTACTAGAATGTTTTGTTGGAAATGATCTATAATCCAACATGTATCCTCATTGTCGTTGTGGGTTGATGACTTGTTGTATGTAATCAATAGTACATTTGCATATGCATCCATCAACTCACGCCTGCTAGTGGTGTCCATATGAACAGTGCTAGTGATTTTATTTGCAAAAAATAGATAGTGCTAGTGATTTTTAGCTACATATTTTGACAAACGCAGTGTTACAAGGTTGACAAATGGAAATGTTACTAGATAAACAAATGTCAATCTTTCTAGTTGGACAAATGGCAACATACCCAATATGACAGATGCAAATCTTACCCAATTGTTTCTATGTGGTTGCACACGGGTCATCCAAAACAACCGTTTGCATTGAAGGGATGCACAAATCCCGCACTGCGAATTTTTCCTTGACTTAAGAGGGAAGACCATAGCTCTCACTTTGCATACATGTGTTCTATCTAAAACATTTGCGATCAAGAGCTGCACAAATTCCGCTCAGCACATTTTCCCTAGGCTTCCTGGGGAAGCTGTCGGTTTGCATACAGGTGTTCTAACTAAAACGTTTGCGATGAGTGTTTTATATTTAAAATCTATTGACATTATTTTCAAAAGAAAATCATTTGATAAGTATGTACATTAAGAGAGAAAAACGCAAGTTCGTTCAAACCATATCTTTCATTCAGTCACACTACGAATTTATATCCGTATGATTGAGAATTCGAGGTACAGTGTTAAACCCCCAAAAAACTATTTCAGACGGCGGCGGAGGCAACGTGCCACGCCGTCGTTATCGTTGTCGTTGTCGTCCTCCGGGACGCCGTTGTTGAAGTCTTCAAGATAGCACAAAATATTCTTCACTTGTAAATCAAACATCATGTCGTCGCGCGATCGACGAGCGGGGGGGAGGGGGGGAGGGAGGACGGCAACTGGTGCTGCTGAGAGGTAGCGGTCGACGGCGGTGTCCCATGCCGCTGAGGGGGGCGCGCGCACAGGCATGGGAGCGGTGGGTGCAGACAAACGCACGGGGACCGGCGCCGCGGTGGGCGCGGCGGGTGCAGCCAAACGCCCGGCGCAACCGCATGCACACGAACGTGCGTGATCGTGCACCGACCCCAAACACTGGATGCACAACTTATAAATTGATGGATGGAGTACTAGTTATAGTGATGCATATAATTAAGCAAAGGGATCGCACGTGTCTGTATTGACTGGAACACGAATGCAATAGCACAATAAGAATTAAGGCCACGATGATGCGATCGAAGTGGTGGTTATAGGGGGCAAGAAGAAAGATGCATCCATCAACGTATGACCTCCTCCTCAACTCAATGCACCGGGACACCGACCGGCTGCTAAGGAGCAGCGGCTTTTGTGGCGAGGTCATGGTGCTTCTTAGTAAAGGCATCCAAAGCTTCCAGCCGGTTAAAGAAGGCCAACGTCATAGCGTCCTCACTGGCCTTGTAGATACCTATATACACGATTTGCTCATACACGTGGATGTGTAGGTCGACGAATTCTTGCCGGGCGAGGCGCCTCGCAGCGAGCGCGACCTCCAGGTGGACATTCTTTATGGCATTGGTGGGCAGTCGTAGGGCCACCAGTGCTTGCAAGAGGTTCCGATCATGGAGGCCGATTAGGGTGGCAGGCAATGAGGAGCCTGGGCGCGCGGGTTGGAGGAGTACGGTGATGTCGTCTGCGAGCTTCTTGACGACGATGAACTTGTTGGTGGTGGCAACGGTCATATGGTCGTACTGAGAGTCGTAGTTAGCGTCGACGGTGGCCATCCACCAGCCGGTCACCAACACCGTCTGGAGACGATCCTCGGTGCCATGCCACAGGCCGGCGTCGTGGACCATCTAGCACAGCCACTGGCCGCTCGCACGCATCGCCGCCATGGCTCTAGAGTGAGAACTTTTGCGCTTATTACCGTAGGTGCTTAGGCAAATGCTTAGGTGCGTATGATGTGGTAGATGCATTGGAATGGAGGGGCGGCTTTATATGAGTGCAAACTGCGTTGCATTCACATTGTGCTACCTCTTTTCCTGGTCCTCCTCCCATTACTTCCCTCATGCATTCACACGATGCTAATTGAAGGAGGATGCATCATTGGTCGCTCAACATTTCGGGAACCGCTACCCTCTCCCTCATCTGCATTAAAGCCGTATGGGGAACTGCGCCGCCCGCTGTCAAATGCAATAGTACTATGCTACCTCTTGAGCACTGTGTTGGTTTTCCCCGAAGAGGAACGGATGATGGAGCAAAGTAGCATAAGTATTTCCCTCAGTTTTTGAGAACCAAGGTATCAATCCAGTAGGAGGCTACGCGCGAGTCCCTCGTACCTGCACAAAACAAATAAATCCTCGCAACCAATGCAAATAGGGGTTGTCAATCCCTATAAGGCCACTTACGAGAGTGAGATCTAATAGATATGATAAAGATAATATTTTTGGTATTTTTGTGATAAAGATGCCAAGTAAAATAAAGGAAAAGTAAATAGCAAAGGAAATAACTAAGTAGTAGGAGATCAATATGATAAAGATAGACCCGGGAGCCATAGGTTTCACTAGTGGCTTCTCTCGAGAGCATAAGTATTCTACGGTGGGTGAACAAATTACTGTTGAGCAATTGACAGAATTGAGCATAGTTATGAGAATATCTAGGTATGATCATGTATATAGGCATCACGTCCGAGACAAGTAGACCAACTCCTGCCTGCATCTACTACTATTACTCCACTCATCGACCGCTATCCAGCATGCATCTAGAGTATTAAGTTAAAAACAGAGTAACGCCTTAAACAAGATGACATGATGTAGAGGGATAGACTCATGCAATATGAAGAAAACCCCATCTTGTTATCCTCGATGGCAACAATACAATACGTGCCTTGCTGCCCCTACTGTCACTGGGAAAGGACACCGCAAGATTGAACCCAAAGCTAAGCACTTCTCCCATTGCAAGAAAGATCAATCTAGTAGGCCAAACCAAACTGATAATTCGAAGAGACTTGCAAAGATAACCAATCATACATAAAAGAATTCAGAGCAGATTCAAATATTATTCATAGATAGACTTGATCATAAACCCACAATTCACCGGTCTCAACAAACACACCGCAAAAGGAAGATTACATCGAATAGATCTCCACAAGATAGGGGGAGAACATTGTATTGAGATCCAAAAAGAGAGAAGAATCCATCTAGCTACTAACTATGGACCTGTAGGTCTGAGGTAAACTACTCACACTTCATCGGAGGGGCTATGGTGTTGATGTAGAAGCCCTCCGTGATCGATGCCCCCTCCGGCGGAGCTCCGAAACAGGCCCCAAGATGGGATCTCGTGGATACAGAAAGTTACGGCGGTGGAATTACGGTTTTGGCTCCGTATCTGATCATTTGGGGGTACGTGGATATATATAGGAGGAAGGAGTACGTCGGTGGAGCAACAGGGGACCCACGAGGGTGGAGGGCGCGCTTGGGGTAGGCAGGCGCGCCCCCTACCTCGTGGCCTCCTGTTTCGTGCCTTGACGTAGGGTCCAAGTCTCCTGGGTCTTATTCGTTGAGAAAATCACGTTCCCGAAGGTTTCATTCCGTTTGGACTCCGTTTGATATTCCTTTTCTTCGAAACCCTAAAACATGCAAAAAACAGCAATTTTGAGTTGGGCCTCCGGTTAATAGGTTAGTCCCAAAAATAATATAAAAGTAGATAATAAAGCCCAATAATGTCCAAAACAGTAGATAATATAGCATTGTAACATCCCAAAATTCTAAATTTTGGAATGTTATATTAAATAAATAATTGTGATTGGTTGTTTGATTTTTGTGTGAAACTGAGTGGAAATTGAAACTTTTTGAAAGTTGAATGAGAGGGAATAAAAGGACTTTCCCAAAACTTTCGTCTTGCATTTTGATATCCCTGAGTTCAAATTCATTACAAAACCCTAGAGTGAAGATAATATGACTTCTTCCATTTAAAGAAATGAAAAGGGGTTCGAAAATGATTTGAATTTCCATTTGAAATTTTTTAAATTTAGAAACTTTAAGCAACTCAATGAGTTCATGAGGGAAGATAAAATGACTTCTTCATATTTGAAGAAAGAGAGTTGGAAGTTTCAAAGAAATAAATTGGAAGTCACTTTGAAGTTATTTGAAACTCATTTTCCATTTGAAGTTGTTTGAAATTCCAAATTCAAATCCAATTGGGAGTTATTTGAGTTTCTTTTCAAAATATTTTTCTCCTAAAAATAAATAAATGGAAATAAGGGTAACATGATTCCCTTCAATGGAAAATTAGGAGAAAATAAATTTGAAATCATTTTGCTATTTAAAAAATGATTTTTATTGATTTTAAATGCAAGAGTAGCACTGTTTAATTTTATGAAATTTTTTTGGAATTTCTTTGAACTTGGAAAATAGTTCATTTTATTCTTGGTATTTTTCTGAGCATTTTGGTATATAATATGCCTATATAGTTTTTTTTTATTATTACTCAGTTTGTTTGTTTTTCTGATTGTTAAAAAAAAGAGAAAAACTTTTTATTAAAAAAACGCACGCACGCGCTGGCCAGCCGGCCCAGCAGCCACCCAGCCGCGCGACCCACTGGCCAACTGGCCAGCTAGCCCAGTGCCTCGACCGGCCAGGCCTGCCCGCGCCCGAAGGCCTCCGCCTCATCCGTCCGCTCCTCGTCTCCCTCTCGCTCGCACGCAGCTGCCAGGAGGGCCCCACCCCGTCACCCCCAACCTCCCGCTCCTCCCGCTGGATGAGCACGCACATGCACCCGCCGGCCGAAGCTCTAGGGATAGAGCTTATCCCCCGCTCCCGAGCCCCCTCTCCGCGCCTATAAAAGCCTCGGAGCCCCCTCTCTCCATTCCGCCACTTCGTTTCGCCTCACACCACCCGTAGCCGACGCCCTCCTGCTTTGGATCTCGCCGGAGTCGGAGCTTCCTTGCCGGAGTAAAATGCTGCCAGTAAACCGCCTCGACCCTGTTCTTCTTCACCAAAATATTGCCTGGGTCGATGAGCATCCATTTGACATTTTCTTTGCCCTTAGGAACCACCGGAGACGACGTCCCGACGTGCCGCGTCCTCACCGGAGCGCCGAACGCCGCCGTCTCCCTCCGCTCGTCGCTGGCCACCCCGCCGCTCGCCAACCCCACCAGCACGCCGCCCACACCGCGCCCGTCCTCCCCGACCCCTTCGCCGCCGCTGAGGACCGCCGGAGCCGCCGCCCTGTCCGCCGTCCGCCGCCTAAAGCCAGCGCCGCTGTCTCCTGCTCGTCGTCGTCGCTTCTGTAAGGCAAACCCCCCGGTTCGTTTAGTTTTCTTTTATTCTTTTGTTATTGGTTTAGTATTAGATCGGTTAACCAAGGTTTCCTTAAACTGCGGGTTTTATTAAAAAAACGATCGGTTTTTGTTCTAATTAGCCGCTGCCGCTGTTTTACTTATATAGCGACTGTTCGCCGTATAGGCTTCCACAGCGAACGCTGCTCAGCCACCCGCAAGCCGCCACATGGCCAGGGCCTGTTCGTAGTTATTTCTTTCACGGTTAGGTCCCTGTAAATTTCAGTTTAGCCCCTAAACTTAGATTAGCCACAACTTTTTAACCGTGGATCGAAATTCGATGAAACCAACGGCAAATTCTTCGTATTGGTTAGATCTATCCAGTAGTGTCATCTTTGTAAACTTTTGTTAGATTCAAATTCAAATTTATTCATATTTGAATTCAAACTTCAATTGGCCATACCTCCTAAACCGTAGCTCCGATTGATGTGATTCTTTTTGCACCATGTCACCGTAGCCAAACCCTACCACTTGGACCATTGTCACACATTTTCCACACAAAAATGGTCTGCCTAGGATAGTTTTACTATTATGCCATGTATGCACTTTAGTACACATCACATCTTTGCACCCTATGTCACATGTTGTTTTGCACTTAGGATATTTCCATGCTAGTTAAGTGTGTTGAATGTTCATTTGGTTTTCAAAGACTTTTGCTTTGCATGGTCTTCTTGGTTCTCTGAAATGATTTCTTATGTGAGTGCAATGTTTGACTTTATAGATTTTCATCGGAGAGTGACGAGTAGTTCTATTAAGTAAATTTCTAAGAGCGATATCATCTTCATCAACTATTACCAGGCAAGTTCACATTTGACCATTCCTTCAATTAGCTATGTTTTTATTATGCACTAAGTTCACATTTGACCATTCCTTCAATTAGCTATGTTTTTATTATGCACTTAGTCCTTTGAGGTAGGATTGCATGGTAAGATTTATTGTTGCCAGATGGCTATGCCGTTACCTAGTAGTTCATTTGAGGTAGGTCTGATCTATACATCCTTGTCACCACCGTGTAAGTTTATTTTTGCCTTGCTAAATATAGACGTGGTTTGGGAAGCGAACATGGTGAGACATGAGTGACAAAGTAGTAATCAGGACCAAGACATGTAAATGAACTACATGGGCGGTATTTTGGTTTGAATGGTGGCGAAGTACAGTGGGAGCATGCATGGTTAATCCATGGTGGTGCACCACTAGTGGTCGGCCGCCCAGGCTCAAAGAGATCAATCGTATTCTCATGTCTACAAGCTTACATGTGCAACCACAAGCCAATATGGGCTCTGGCTTAGTTGAGTAGTTAGTGTGACCCCTTCCGGGATGGGCTGGCAGATGTAGAATGAGTAGGTGTACAGGCCTATCCGTGGGTTAAGGGGAAATACTTTCGAAAGACTATGTCTCGGTCATCCTGTTCTCAAACATCAGGCAGTGCGAGAATTTCAAGGGAGGCGACCGAGTCTTGTGGGGAAAAGTGCGCAAACCTCTGCAGAGTGTTAAAACCTAATCGATTAGCCGTGTCCCCGGTTACAGACAACTTGAGCATCTAGTAGTGGAAATGCTGGGAGATCTCATCACTCTTAATTAAACAGTTGGGTTTTAAATGAAACTTTGGGAATGGATTGAGTTGGGTTTACCAACTCATCCTATGCTATACAGTAGTGGTAGAATAATATCTTTTATTCTAGGGAAAAACTAGCTTTATGCAAAAACTAAACTTAGAGCTTTCCACCAGCCAAATTGCATGTACAAATAGGTTCATTATTCTTATGATGTGACTTGCCAGACATTCAATGTACTGACCTACAGGGCTGCAACGTCTTATGTTGCAGGGATTTTTTCTATGGTGAGTAAGAGCTACGTTGTAGGGTTACGGTCTACACTCAACTTGCCGTTGGCATTGATGGACTCCACACCCTTATGCTTGTTTTCGCTGAGCCTTATGAGGTATATATCAGTTTTACGTTATTTATACATGTGATTGCACTTTGATATATACATTGATGTACTGTGTGTACCAGCATACCGATCCAGGGATGGCACGGATGCACATAGGCTTGACCGTTTGAGGTCGGGTCGCTACAAGCATGGAGCAATAAAAAATTATAGATACGTTGGAGACGTATCAAGCATCCCCAAGCTTAATTCCTGCTCGTCCTCGAGTAGGTAAATGATAAAAACAGAATTTTTGATGCGGAGTGCTACTTGGCATAATTTTAATGTAATTCTTCTTAATTGTGGTATGAATATTCAGATCCGAAAGATTCAAGACAAAAGTTCATATTGACATAAAAATAATAATACTTCAAGCATACTAACTAAGCAATTATGTCTTCTCAAAATAACATGGCTAAAGAAAGTTATCCCTACAAAATCATATAGTCTGGCTATGCTCCATCTTCACCACAAAAAATATTTAAATCATGCACAACCCCGATGACAAGCCAAGCAATTGTTTCATACTTTTGACATTCTCAAAACTTTTTCAATTTTCACGCAATACATGAGCGCGAGCCATGTACATAGCACTATAGGTGGAATAGAGTGGTGGTTGTGGAGAAGACAAAAAGGGAGAAGATAGTCTCACATCAACTAGGCATATCAACGGGCTATGGAGATGCCCATCAATAGATATCAATGTGAGTGAGTAGGGATTGCCATGCAACGGATGCATTAGAGCTACAAGTATATGAAAGCTCAAAAAGAAACTAAGCGGATGTGCATCCAACTTGCTTTCTCATGAAGACCTAGGGCAATTTGAGGAAGCCCACCATTGGAATATATAAGCCAAGTTCTATAATGAAAAATTCCCACTAGTATATGAAAGTGATAACATGAGAGACTCTCTACTATGAAAATCATGGTGCTACTTTGAAGCACAAGTGTGGTAAAAGGATAGTAACATTGTCCCTTCTCTCTTTTTCTCTCATTTTTTTGGGCCTTTTCTCTTCTTTTTTTGGCCTCTTTTCTTTTTTTTATATTTCGTCCAGAGTCTCATCCCGACTTGTGGGGGAATCATAGTCTCCATCATCCTTTCCTCACTGGGACAATGCTCTAATAATGATGATCATCACACTTTTATTTTTCTTACAACTCAACGATTACAACTCGATACTTAGAACAAAATATGACTCTATATGAATGCCTCTGGCGGTGTACCGGGATATGCAATGACTCATGAGTGACATGTATGAAAGAATTATGAACGGTGGCTTTGCCACAAATACGATGTCAACTACATGATCATGCTAAGCAAAATGACAATGATGGAGTGTGTCATAATAAACGGAACGGTGGAACGTTGCATGGCAATATATCTTGGAATGGCTATGGAAATGCCATAATAGGTAGGTATGGTGGCTGTTTTGAGGAAGGTATATGGTGGGTGTATGATACCGGCGAAAAGGTGTGCGGTATTAGAGAGGCTAGCAAAGGTGGAAGGGTGAGAGTGCATATAATCCATGGACTCAACAGTAGTCATAAAGAACTCATATAATTATTGCAAAAATCTACAAGTTATCAAAGCAAAGTATTACGCGCATGCTCCTAGGGGGATAGATTGGTAGGAAAAGACCATCGCTCGTCCCCGACCTCCACTCATAAGGAAGACAATCAATAAGTAAATCATGCTCCAACTTCATCACATAACGGTTCACCATACGTGCATGCTACGGGAATCACAAACTTTAACACAAGTATTTCTAAAATTCACAACTACTCAACTAGCACAACTTTAATATCACCATCTTCACATCTCAAAACAATTATCAAGCATCGAACTTCTCATAGTATTCAACACACTCATAAGAAAGTTTTATTATTAATCTTGTGTACCAAGCATATTAGGATTTTAAGCAAATTACCATGCTATTAAATACTCTCAAAATAATCTAAGTGAAGCATGAGAGATAAATAATTTCTATAAAATAAATCCACCACCGTGCTCTAAAAGATATAAGTGAAGCACTAGAGCAAATATTATATAACTCAAAAGATATAAGCGAAGCACATAGAGTATTCTAACAAATTCAAAATCATGTATGGCTCTCTCAAAAGGTGTGTACATCAAGGATGATTGTGGTAAACTAACAAGCAAAGACTCAAATCATACAAGACGCTCCAAGCAAAACACATATCATGTGGCGAATAAAAATATAGCTCCCAGTAAAGTTACTGATAGAAGTAGACGAAAGAGGGGATGCCTTCCGGGGCATCCCCAAGCTTTGGCTTTTAGGTGTCCTTAGATTATCTTGGGGGTGCCATGGGCATCCCCAAGCTTAGGCTCTTGCCACTCCTTGTTCCATAATCCATCAAATCCTTACCCAAAACTTGAAAACTTCACAACACAAAACTTAAAGTAGAAAATCTCGTGAGCTCCGTTAGCGAAAGAAAACAAAAGGACTACTTTAAGGTACTGTAATGAACTCATTCTTTATTTATATTGGTGTTATACCTAATGTATTCCAACTTCTCTATGGTTCATAAACTATTTTACTAGCCATAGATTCATCAAAATAAGCAAACAACACACGAAAAACAGAATCTGTCAAAAACAGAACAGTCTGTAGTAATCTGTAGCTAGCGCAAGATCTGGAACCCCAAAAATTCTAAAATAAATTGCTGGACGTGAGTATTTTATCTATTAATCATCTTCAAAAATAATTAACTAAATATCACTTTCCAAATAAAAATGGCAGCAGTTCTCGTGAGCGTTAAAGTTTCTGTTTTTTACAGCATATCAACAAGACTTTCCCCAAGTCTTCCCAACGGTTCTACTTGGCACAAACACTGATTAAACACAAAAAACACAACCAAAAACAGAGGCTAGATAAATTATTTATTACTAACAGGAGCAAAAAGCAAGGAATAAAAATAAAATTGGGTTGCCTCCCAACAAGTGCTATCGTTTAACGCCCCTAGCTAGGCATAACAAGCAAGAATAGATCTTGGTATTGCCATCTTTGGTAGGAAATTCTTCAATTAGGCATCTACCATCTTTAGGAATTTCTTTATTTTTATTAATTATCAAACTTTTAGGCACAATATCAAAAAATTCATTTGTAACAAATGGTTCCTTAATGATAGCAAAAAGATTGGGATGAATACTTATAGATTTGAGATCCGCATTTTCCTTACTAAAGGATTCACCCTTATTTTTAGGAACATACATAAGCTTGGCAACTTTAGTGGAAGGACTTGGAGTATTATTTACAGAAGAAAAGGCGGTTCCCAAGTTGGTAATAATATCCTCAAGTTTATCGATCCTAGTAGAATCGTGATTTATTTTCTCATTAACTATGGGTTCCTTTTCTTTAATATTTTTCAAAGTAACTCCTACTTTAGATCCATATTGAGAGATTCGGCTGTGGATCTTTTTATCCAAATTTTCAATTAACTCTATGGTAGCAACCTTATTTTCAATAATTTCAAGCCTTTGCATTACATGCTCCAAAGTTAATACAGTTCCATTAACCAAGAGAGGGGTGAGCCAAATAAATATCTATCATAGCATTATAAGAATCAAAACTATGGCTACCCAAGAAGTTCCCTCTGGTAATAGTATCAAGAACATATGTGTGCCAAGGAGTAATGCCTACATAAAAATTGCGAAGGAGAACGGAAGTAGATTGCTTCCTAGTAGATTTATTTTGAGCATTGCAAATTCTATACCAAGCATCTTTGAAATTTTCTCCCTCCCTTTGCTTAAAATTTAGAATTTCATTCTCGGGAGACAACGGAGAAGATAAGGGACTAGCCATAACGACAAGCAAGCAAACTAACACATAAGCAAACAAAAAGCAAGTGGGCAAAAAGAGGCAAATAGAGAAAGAGAGGGAGGATAGAGAGAGAGGGCAAATAAAACGGCAAGGGTGAAGTGGGGGAGCGGAAAACGAGAGGAAAACGGCAAATAATGTAACGCGGGAGATAATGGTATGTGATGGGTACTTGGTATGTTGACTTTTGCGAAGACCTCCCCGGCAACGGCGCCAGAAATCCTTCTTGCTACCTCTTGAGCACTGCGTTGGTTTTCCCCGAAGAGGAAGGGATGATGCAGCAAAGTAGCGTAAGTATTTCCCTCAGTTTTTGAGAACCAATGTATCAATCCAGTAGGAGGCTACGCGCGAGTCCCTCGTACCTGCACAAAACAAATAAATCCTCACAACCAATGCAAATAGGGGTTGTCAATCCCTATAAGGTCACTTACGAGAGTGAGATCTGATAGATATGATAAAGATAATATTTTTGGTATTTTTGTGATAAAGATGCAAAGTAAAATAAAGGCAAAGTAAATAGCAAAGGAAATAACTAAGTAGTAGGAGATCAATATGATAAAGATAGACCCGGGGGCCATAGGTTTCACTAGTGACTTCTCTCGAGAGCATAAGTATTCTACGGTGGGTGAACAAATTACTGTTGAGCAATTGACAGAATTGAGCATAGTTATGAGAATATCTAGGTATGATCATGTATATAGGCATGACGTCCGAGACAAGTAGACCGACTCCTTCCTGCATCTACTACTATTACTCCACTCATCGACCGCTATCCAGCATGCATCTAGAGTATTAAGTTAAAAACAGAGTAACACCTTAAGCAAGATGACATGATGTAGAGGGATAGACTCATGCAATATGAAGAAAACCCCATCTTGTTATCCTCGATGGCAACAATACAATACGTGCCTTGCTGCCCCTACTGTCACTGGGAAAGGACACCGCAAAATTGAACCCAAAGCTAAGCACTTCTCCCATCGCAAGAAAGATCAATCTAGTAGGCCAAACCAAACTGATAATTCGAAGAGACTTGCAAAGATAACCAATCATACATAAAAGAATTCAGAGAAGATTCAAATATTATTCATAGATAGACTTGATCATAAACCCATAATTCATCGGTCTCAACAAACACACCGCAAAAAGAAGATGACATTGAATAGATCTCTACAAGAGAGGGGGAGAACATTGTATTGAGATCCAAAAAGAGAGAAGAAGCCATCTAGCTACTAACTATGGACCCGTAGGTCTGAGGTAAACTACTCACACTTCATCGGAGGGGCTATGGTGTTGATGTAGAAGCCCTCCGTGATCGATGCCCCCTCCGGCGGAGCTCCGTAACAGACCCCAAGATGGGATCTCATGGATACAGAAAGTTACGACGATGGAATTAGGGTTTTGGCTCCGTATCTGATCGTTTGAGGGTACGTGGATATATATAGGAGGAATGAGTATGTCGGTGGAGCAACAGGGGGCCCACGAGGGTGGAGGGCGCGCCTGGGGTAGGCAGGAGTGCCCCCTACCTCGTGGCCTCCTGTTTCGTGTCTTGACATAGGGTCCAAGTCTCCTGGGTCTTATTCGTTGAGAAAATCACATTCCCGAAGGTTTCATTCCGTTTGGACTCCGTTTGATATTCCTTTTCTTCGAAACCCTAAAACAGGCATAAAACAGCAATTCTGGGCTGTGCCTCCGGTTAATATGTTAGTCCCAAAAATAATATAAAAGTAGATAATAAAGCCCAATAATGTCCAAAACAGTAGATAATATAGCATGGAGCAATCAAAAATTATAGATACGTTGGAGACGTATCATACTATGCCGTCTGCTGCACGCCTGGATGAACATGCCTCCTTGCCTCCATCTATGCGTAATTACTGAATTTACTTGCAAAAATTATATACTGCTAGTGATTTTTAGCTTCATATTTTGACAAATCGCAGTGTTACAAGGTTGACAAATGGCAATGTTACTAGATCAACAAAGGTCAATCTTTCCAGTTTGACAAATGACAACATACCCAACATGACAGATGCAAATCTTACCAAATTGTTTGTAAGTGGTTGCACACGGGTCATCCAAAAGAACCGTTTGCGTTCAAGAGATGCACAAATACTGCTCTCACTTTGCATACGGGTGTTCTATCTAAAACGTTTGCGATCAAGATCCATTAAAACCTATATCCATTAAAACCAAGACACGTGGCGTCACGTGAATTGTTAACAAAACGCACACGGTTTGAATTATACAAACGTTTGAGATATTAAAGTGGCAGCTATTATTCCAAAATGCCTTTGTTGGCTGTTATTCGAGTGCGCCTTCTCTCAAAATGGATACGAAAAATACCACAACATGTCGGGTGCCATTCCATGACAGCATGCCAAGTTTCATGAATTTCAGACGAGTTTTGGATTTACTAGAATTTAAAAACAAAGTATCTCAACGTTTTGCCGGCAATCAATGGTGCCCTGGTGTTTGAAACTCATTCTCATTTCTTGCATTGGACCTAAGCATGCACCCAAGGACAAAGATTTGATTTTTCAACCAATTTATATGCACTTGAGCATGTGCATGTAGTTCAAATTTGAATTATGCACATAAATGCATTGAAAACTCAGTTAATGCATAAAATGTCCAAATGAACCCCGAAAAATCACAAAAATTGACACAACACTCCTGTTGTTCTAAGTTGACACAAGAATTTTTTTGAAAACAATAAGTGGCAATGGATATCGTTTCGTCTCCAAAGGTGGGATGTTCGCTACCGAAACCATCATGCTTGTTGTGAGAAACTTTGGTTTGTGAGAAGCATATACCCAAACCTGCCCCAAATGGGACAAAAATTTTACCACGATATGTTGATGTCGCTCCATGATAGCATGCCAAGTTTCATGAATTTCAGACGAGTTTTGGATTTACTAGAATTTAAAAACCAGGTACCTCAATGTTTGCGACCGAGTGATGGTGACAGGGTGTTTGACATTCATTCCTATTTCTTGTATCGGACCTAAGCATGCACCCAAGGACACATATTTGATTTTTCAACCAATTTATATGCACGGGAGAATGTGCATGTAGTTCAAAATTGAATTATGCACATAAATGCATTAAAAACTCAGTTAATGCATAAAATGTCCAAACGAACCCCGAAAATCACAAAAATTGACACAACACTCCTGTTGTTCTATGTTGACACGAGAAAATTTCTGAAAGTAAGAAGAGGCAATGGATATCGTTTCGTCCCCAAAGGTGGGACGTTACCTACCGAAACCATCATGCTTGTTGTGAGAAGCTCTGCTTTGTGAGAAGCATATATCCAAACCTGCCTTAATGGGACAAAAAATTTACCACGACATGTTGATGCCGCTCCATGATAGCATGCCAAGTTTTCATGAATTTCAGACGAGTTTTGGATTTAGTAGAATTTAAAAACCAGGTATCTCAATGTTTCGGCCGAGTGACGGTGGCAGGGTGTTTGACATTCATTCCCATTTCTTGCATGGGACCTAAGCATGCACCCAAGGACAAAGATTTGATTTTTCAACCAATTTATATGCACTGTAGCATGTGCATGTAGTTCAAATTTGAATTATGTACATAAATGCATTGAAAACTCAGTTAATGCATAAAAATGTCCAAACAAACCCCGAAAAATCACCAAAATTGACACAACACTCCTGTTGTTCTATGTTGACATGAGAAAATTTTTGAAAGCAATAAGAGGCAATGGATATCATTTCGTCCCCAAAGGTGGACATTCCCTATCGAAACCATCATGCTTGTCGTGAGAAGCATATACCCAAACCTGCCCCAAATGTGACAAAAAATTTACCACGACATGTTGATGCCACTCCATGATAGCATGCCAAGTTTCATGAATTTCAGACGAGTTTTGGATTTACTAGAATTTAAAAATCAGGTATCTCAATGTTTGCGGCCGAGTGACGGTGGCAGGGTGTTTGACATTCATTCCCATTTCTTGCATGGGACCTAAGCATGCAACCAAGGACAAAGATTTGAATTTTCAACCAATTTATATGCACTGGAGCATGTGCATGTAGTTCAAATTTGAATTATGCACATAAATGCATTGAAAACTCAGTTAAAGCATAAAAACGTCCAAACGAACCCTGAATAATTCCAATTCTTTTATAACGCACATATAGTTGCACGTTCACTGCAGATAAAAGGTCTAGCAATTCAAACACCGTCCATTGCCGCTGTGACCCCATTATGTAATTCAACTCAAGACGAAAAATCAAGTAGATCCCATACAGTTTATTATAACCAACGGTGTGAGATGCAACACAGAATATCTTGGATCACCGTTGGAGTATAGTACGCATACGACTTACGCGAGAAGGTGCGACGGTTATAGTCCACAGCCCGCTCTGAATAAGGGACCGTGTCTGATGACACTTTGCGCGCCAGTTTTTTCGCTGAAGCGATTTCAAATTTTCGGCTTTCGCGGAAATATCTACCTCTCCGCCCCCTTACCAAAAGCCACATTTCCCCTGTTTCCGCCTTCCTTTCCAAGTTCAAACCTTCATTCCTTTCTTCCAGCGCCGCCTCCTCGCCGGCGACCCTCCTTCACGCTGCTCGGCCTCGCCTATCCAGGCAGGTAATCCACACCCGACCCCCATCCTCCTCCTTCTACATCCCACATGCCCCGACCACCGACGCAAGTGCGACACCTTCCACCCAAATCACCGATCCCTCCACCAAATAAGCGCCGCCCAAAGCCATGGTGCATGCAGTATAGCCAGGATCTCAAGGAGCATTTGGCAGCGGAGAAGTAAATCACGGCCGCACACACGGATAAGATCGCGATGGCTGCTATTCGTGTCGACCCCTAGATCTTGGAGGAGCACCTCGCGGTCGAGGCCACCGTCGACGCCTCGTGCGCCGACGCCGCGATGCGGTTGGCTGATTTAAACGACAGTTCGTGACGTTTTCTCGAGGCCACCGTCGGTGCCTTCAACGAAGACTACAAGGTGTTTTCTTAGCATGCACATGCTTACCTCATCTGGAGAGCCAGCAGGTTGGTGCCCGGAGCGGCTCAGGCAACTCACCACTACGACGAGGGCACCCACGATGCAGAGGCCTCGCCCTCTTCAATGTCCAAGGAGCCAATCGTCATCGATATCTCCGACAATGAGGACCCATGCTCAGTTCGCTAGCTACTGCCTTTCCTTAACAAATTCTAGTGAATTGTGCTATCTACTTTTACCATGCAATCTTCTGCTCTAGTGTATATGTTCTATATGTTGTGCAATGTGGTGTTTGGTTAACTGTTTGGTTCAATTCTACAAATGTGATGTTCAATTCTTCAGGGTGCAATTTTCCAAATTGTCAAGCATGCTTGGTTTGGTTAACTATCCGATCTTCTATTAGGAGTATGTTATATTGTGCAATGTGATGCTCAGTTAACGTTTGGTTCATTTGTTGTGGTGTTTAGTTAACTGGTTGGTTCAATTCTGCAATGCGCTGTTCAATTGTTGTGTGTGCATTCTGTTATTGTATACCATGTGAGAAATAAATCGAATTTGGATGTACTAAATACATGAGAAACAAATACAATTGCTATATTTCCAATTTGTTAAGCATGCTTGGTTTGGTTAACTGTCTGATCTTCTATTAGGAGTATGTTATATTGTGCAATGTGGTGTTCGGTTAATTTTTGGTTCATTTGTTGTGGTGTTTAGTTAACTACTTGGTTCAATTCTGCAATGTGATGTTCAATTGTTGTGGCTGCATTCTGTTATTGTATACCATGTGAGAAATAATTCGAATTTGGCTGTACTAAATACATGAGGAACAAATACAATTGCTATATTTCCAAGTTGTTAAGCATGCTTGGTTTGATTAACTGTCCGATCTTCTATTAGGAGTATGTTATATTGTGCAATGTGGTGTTCAGTTAACATTTGGTTCATTTGTTGTGGTGTTTAGTTAACTGCTTGGTTCAATTCTGCAACGCGATGTTCAATTGTTGTGGCTGCATACTGTTATTGTATACCATGTGAGGAATAAATCGAATTTGGCAGCACTTAATACATGAGAAACATATACAAGTGCTATATTTCCTAATTCTTAATCATGTGTGGTTTGGATAAATGGGTTTTACATGTGGCTTGAATTAATCTGATGAATCTGCAATGTGCTTATTTATTATCAATATATTTTACTGATAGCATGCGTACCCTTACTTAACCTGATGACTAACTACCTTATATGTGTTGCAGGGAAATAATGGGAAGCACTGAGGTTTACAAGATGGTACTAACTATTATACCTTGCATTTTTTATTCCTTTACCTCATTTCCAATATAGAGAAGATATGTTTATACACATCCTTGTTTTCAGGGTTCACTAATGATTACCTCTCAAACCACCTCTGTGGTCAGGAGGCGAGGTAAGTTTTCATACAACACCCATGGGTCAATATTGAAGTGTTCCTGAAGAGGTCGAAGGATGGACGGTCAATCATCCACAGGTACTGGCCTAAAGTTGCAAAGACCTTCAACATGAATGAAGGCTCAATATTTGCCTTCTACTTCAGCAGTTTTCCAGATGAGATGCATCTGCCTATGTACCGTCTATGATGTCAATTTCGAAAGGTTCTAGATGTTGCATGTGAAACTTGGTGCTGGTGCAGTTGTGTAATGGGGTAGCTCAGTGCTGAAGCTATATCATGTTGTACTCGGATATATTTCAATTATGAAATCTTGCTTCCTTAATATGAACATAAAATTTATCATGTGCTTAATATGAATGTCAATTAGATTAGTAAATGGATTATTAATAATAGAGCAATTAGCCTGCTAATTGGGTTTTCCTATTGCAAACGGTTATTGAGAAAACACCATGGGCGATGATCTCAGGTAACGCACATAGTTTCTAGGAATAAATCGTGTTGGATCAATGAACAATCACACATGACATTCTCTTGAAAACCGTTTGCGTTAGGCCACCTTGCGCAAATGTTTACCACATAAAAACTGTGTGTGATGGACAGCCTTTGCCACATAGTTTCTTCTACGCACCATGTGTGATGCATTCAATAACGCAAGCGATAAAATTGTTAATATCGTGTGCAATGGCAACGCTATTACAAACGATTTAACGGGGAAAATTGTGTGTGATGTATCTGTGAACGGAAACATTTTTCTTGGAGCGACTGTGTGATATGTACACACAAACAGAAACGTTTAGCGGGACTGATTGTGTGGGATGTACTTGCGACCGGAAACAATTTCGCCTGTATAATTTTCTTAGCTCTACTATACGTATTTTCGTATTTGAGCGCTCGCCGGTCGCACAAGAACTCATTTTGCCGAGCGTGTGTGCCAGGAGGGCATATCCTCGACGGTTTCTGAGTCATGTAGGAAGGACCCCCTATCATCGTCACTCACTAGGCGACAGTTCCAAATGCCGTCACGGAAAGGGGTCAAAAATCGTTTGTATAGCACCGACGCGTACCAGTGGTTGCTTGTCTTCTCTTGGCCATTTTAGACTGGTAGCCAATAGTGGAAGAGGTGTGCTTTAGTTGGGTTCAAGTATTGCAAGTAGCCAATAGTGGAAGAGGTGTGCATTAGTTGGGTTCAAGTATTGCATGTAATCTACCATAGTGATAGAAAATGGAAAAAGCTTGTAAGAATTGTTGCCACTAAGAGCTAATTGTTAGTAAAGGATGAATAATCCCCTAATCATAACAGTATGTCATCGTTCTAACTGCAATTATCCATGTTAACACTTAATGTCCATATGATGCAAAATATCTTAGTCTATTGATGGGCTATTTAGCTAAAGATGCAGATGGATTTCGAGCTTTAATATTTTGGACATATTGTCTATATATATTCTCACAATGTTTACTTGTCTGGTATGAACAAAGTGTTTCATATTGCACTTATACACATGAAAAAGTTACCATTCACACTTTTATGTATTCGAGAGTTGCACTTGGTGAACAAATGAACCCCGGTTCAGTTTCCACCATAAGAATCACCTTTCAACAACATTTACAAATTATTTTATTTTCAGTTTTATTTCATTCCGAAAATACCAAATATAGTTATCACTCATTAACTTTTAGTAGACTTGTTCAACTAGCAAGACTAGCATGGATTGCCCCCTTATTAGGATCGTTGGGGGCACAAGAGGTTTTATTTGTGTTACAGGACATGCAACTGTTATAGCACTCCCATAAAAAAACGTTGCAAGTACTTGTATTTTCACATATTGATAACCCTGGTTCCTCACTGAGGGAAAATACTATTGCTTGCTACAAACTCCCATACGGCAGAGCCCAACATTAGCACCTTGAACAAAGGTCAGCTGTTTTCTGGTGCCGTTGTCGTGGATGTATTTTTTTCGCGATTACGCTAAGGATGCATATCTTTCCATTGATAGAAGGAGAGTGTTTACAGCAAGAGATTAGGACGACACACTATGCCATGTACACAAGGGAGGCATGGAAGTGGTCGTCGAGCAAATAGATGGGGTTGCTCATCCCCTAAACATCCTATCTTAGTTCTCTGGGATGATGTTATTAATCGTGGCGGCGCTGGCCCGTGCCCACAGGCGCGCTTCATCCTTGATCTTGGAGCACAGATGAAACACAGAGGGTCGGTCACCATCGAAGGTGCAGCTGTTCCGGTGCTTCCAAATCCACCAAGAAGTGAGGATGATGAGGGAGGATGGCCCTACGCGCGGCAGCGGGCGCGAGGGCGCAAGAAGATGCCCACCACGCAAGGAAGTCGGTGTCTTCAGTTGGCAGGTCCGTAGGAGATCTAGCCCAAGTAAGTATATCATGCCACACCTGGCGGGAGAAGGAGCAGCCAGCTAGCAGGTATTGCATCGTTTCGTCTTCTTGGTCGCAGAGGACACAGGCGGGCTCTTGAGGCAGACTGTGTCTAGCAAGACGCTCCGCTGTCCAGCACCGGTTTTGAAGAGTGAGCTTCCAATGTGGTTCCTCGCAGGCTCCAAGGAAGAGGGCCTGGTAGCATGAGCTGGCAGAGTAGACGCCCGAAGTAGTCCAGCGCCAACGGATGGTGTTCGGGGAGTCGGTGAGCTGAAAGTGTCAGATCGCCCGCCAGAGCTGCACGTATTGCACCATGGCGGCAGGGCCAAGAGCACCATGGATGTCCTGCATCGAAGAGCGCTGGGATAGACCGCATCGGACCATGCGAATCCTCCGTCGTCTCTTCGAGATCATTTGGAAAAGTTGAGGAGCGATCTCGGCCACTGATCGTCCGTCGATCCAGTGGTCGGTCCAGAACTTGCACTTGTCACTGTTGCCAACGCTTCAGGTGGTAGAGCGCGCGGAAGATAGCGTTGACATTAGCGTCATGCGGGATGTTCAAGTGGCTCCAGGGGTGCAAGGGGTCGGTGCGCTGGAGCCAGAGCCGCCGGGTACGGAGGGCAATGCCCGCGCGCTACAGATCACGGATGCCCAGCCCGCCAAGGGAGGTATATTCTTGCAATAGGTTTAGTAGCATTTTTATTCACTAGTAGAAAAAGGGTCAAACGTGAAGCAGATTAGTGCCGGTTTGAATTTGAGCCGGCACTAATGTGTGCATTAGTGCCGGTTCCAACGGCTAGCCGGCCGCTCTCATTAGTACCGATTCATGGCGAACCTTTAGCACCGGTTCGTGCCACGAACCGGTACTAAAGTGAGTGGTGGCAGGATGTTGTCAGTTCGGGGCCCCTCCAGCACCTTTAGTACCGGGTCGTATCACGAACCGGTATTAAAGGTCGTCCTACATAGACCCTTCATCCACCCGAGCTCGCTCTGTTCTTCCCCTTTCCCCTCTCCTCTCTGTTCTTTTCCCTCTTCCTCTCAAGCTCATCACACATTTTGCCCAAAATTTGTCAAGATTTGAAGGCCCCCATCCATTCAAATGATCAAAAAGGTTAGCAACTTTTTCCTTTCATCTCTCATTGCTAGATTAGCTCGTGCAATGCTTTATATAGTGATTGATTTTTGAGTTTAGTAATTTGGGAGGAATTATATATATGTGCTAGTATTTGATTTATATGCAATTTGAGGTCAAAAATAACACTTAGTTTGCATATGTAGGTGTGGTTTACTTAGTACCTTCTAAATCTCCGTCGTAACCACCGTCGATCGCTCGCAACGTCCCGTCGCCGGCACCACCTTGTGGTGAGCCTCTTGTTCATGAAATTTTATATAAAAAATGATGTTTGTGTGATTTGGATATATAGTTACTCGTATAATTATCTTACCCATACGTTGTTTGTTATACATAGTGCCATGGTTTTGATATCCGTCCCCGTCGGCCCTCGTCCGGGTTATGATTCGGATGTGGTATATTCTCTTTTAAAACTATTCATTGCATTTCGTGTTTATGACAAATTATGCCCATCAAGTTGACATAGATATTTGTATGTAGGAGGTAGTTGAACCGGAAATTCCAACCGACCCTATTGTCGAGAGGTTAAATTTAGTTGAAAGAGAAAACGAGGATTTGAAGGAAAAATTAAAAAGAATTGAGGGGGAGAAGATGGAATTGGAGTTGCATGTTGCCGATGTCGTCGATGATCACAAGATTAAGATGGAGAAAATGCGCTTGAAGATTAGAAAGATTAGAAAATATGCCATTCATAGTGAGGCTTGGTATCATTATGATGTTGGATCAATTGTTACCTTAGTTGCGATCTTGATCGCATTTGTTGTTGCATTTAAATTCTTTAGCTAGAGAGTTATTTGTTTGTTGCATTTAAGTGTTGTATGATCTTTATGTATGAACTTTATGTATTGTATTAATTTGATGTTTTTGGTGCTGTGTATTGAAGATGAGCCAGCAATGGATGTACGATGACCGATGCTCTCCCGAGTTCATTAATGGCGTGCGTACTTTTCTGCTTGCGACTGAGGCAAACAAGCGAGTGGATGGTTTTATGCCTTGTCCATGTGCTGGCTGTAAGAATGGTCACAATTACTCTACGTCAAGAATCATTCACGTCCACCTGTTTGAGTCCGGTTTCATGCCCCACTATAATGTTTGGACCAAGCATGGAGAAAGAGGGGTTATGATGGAAGACAATGAAGAAGAAGAGGACGACGACAGCTATCCTGGCCATGGGTTCCCTGAATACGATGATACAACAATGAGGGAAGAAGCTGAGCCGGTAATGCGGGAAGAAGCTGAGCCGGCAATGCAGGAAGAAGCTGAAGAAGAGGCATCGGATGAGCCCGTTGATGATCTAGGTCGGGCCATTGCCGATGCAAAGAGAAACTGCGCAAGTGATTTGGAGAAGAAGAAGTTGCAGCGCATGTTAGAGGATCACAAAAAATTGTTGTACCCGAATTGCGTAGGTGACAAGAAAAAGCTAGGCACCACACTGGAATTGTTGCAATGGAAGGCAGAGGATGGTGTATCTGACAAGGGATTTGGAAAGTTGCTGGTAATGATAAAGGATATGCTTCCAAAGGACAACGAATTGCCCGAGAGTACGTACGAAGCAAAGAAGGTTGTCTGCCCTCTAGGGTTAGAGGTGCAGAAGATACATGCATGCCCTAATGATTGCATCCTCTACCGCGGTGAGTACGAGGATTTGAACGCTTGCCCGGTATGCGGTGCATTGCGCTATAAGATCAGCCGCGATGACCCTGGTGATGTCGAGGGCGAGCGCCCCAGGAAGAAGATTCCTGCCAAGGTGATGTGGTATGCTCCTATAATACCACGGTTGAAACGTTTGTTCCAAAACAAAGAGCATGCCAAGGTGATGCGATGGCATAGAGAAGACCGTAAAAAAGATGGAAAGTTGAGAGTACCCACTGACGGGTCGCAGTGGAGAAAAATCAAAATAAAGTACGGGAAGGAGTTTGCAGATGACGCAAGGAACGTATGGTTTGGTCTAAGCACAGATGGCATTAATCCTTTTGTGGAGCAGAGCAACAACCATAGCACCTGGCCTGTGACTCTATGTTTGTATAACCTTCCTCCTTGGTTGTGCATGAAGCGGAAGTTCATTATGATGCCAGTGCTCATCCAAGGCCCTAAGCAACCCGGCAACGACATTGATGTGTACCTTAGGCCATTAGTTGAAGAACTCTTACAACTGTGGAATGGAATAGGTGTACGTGCGTGGGATGAGCACATGGGGGAAGAATTTGACCTAAAGGCATTGCTGTTCGTGACCATCAATGACTGGCCTGCTCTCAGTAACCTTTCAGCACAGACAAACAAGGGATACCACGCATGCACGCACTGTTTGGACGATACCGACAGTATATAGTTGGCTAATTGTAAGAAGAATGTGTACCTGGGACATCGTCGATTTCTTCCGAGCAGGCATCCCGTAAGAAAGAAAGTCAAGCATTTCAAAGGTGAGGCGGATCACCGGACGAAGCCTCACCACCGTACTGGTGCTGATGTACATGATATGGTCAAGGATTTGAAGGTGGTCTTTGGAAAGGGTCCTGGTGGACAAGCTGTTCCGAATGACACTGACGGACGCACACCCATGTGGAAGAAGAAATCTATATTTTGGGACCTGCCCTATTGGAAAGACCTAGAGGTCCGCTCCGCAATCGACGTGATGCACATGACGAAGAATCTTTGTGTGACCCTGCTTGGCTTCTTGGGCATGTATGGGAAGACAAAAGATACTCCTGAGGCATGGGAGGACCAGCAACGTATGCACGGAAAAGACGGCATACATCAGGGTCATGCAAGCTACACTCTTACCAAAGAAGAGAAGGAAATCTTCTTTGAATGCCTGCTCAGTATTAAGGTACCGTCTGGCTTCTCGTCGAATATAAAGGGAATAATAAACGTGGCAGAGAAAAAAAATTCCAGAACCTAAAGTCTCATGACTGCCACGTGATTATGACGCAACTGCTTCCGGTTGCATTGAGGGGGCTTCTACCGGAAAATGTTCGATTAGCCATTGTGAAGCTATGTGCATTTCTCAATGCAATCTCTCAGAAGGTAATCGATCCAGAAATCATACCAAGGTTAGAGAATGATTTGGTGCAATGTCTTGTCAGTTTCGAGTTGGTGTTCCCACCATCCTTCTTCAACATCATGACACACGTCCTAGTTCACCTATGCGAAGAGATTAACGTTTTGGGTCCTGTATTTCTACACAATATGTTCCCCTTTAAGAGGTTCACGGGTGTCTTAAAGAAATATGTTCATAACTGTGCTAGGCCAGAAGGAAGAATCTCCAAGGGCCATGAAAATGAGGAGGTCATTGAGTTTTGTATTGACTTTATTCCTTACCTTAAGCCGATTGGTGTTCCTGAATCGCGGCATAAGGGCAGACTGGATGGAAAAGGCATGCTAGGAGGGGAACAAATAATATGTATGGACGGACATTCTCTCACTGAAGCACACTACACAGTTCTACAGAATTCCACCTTGGTGGCTCCGTATATGGATGAACACAAAAATTTGCTACGCTCCGAACACCCGGATCGGTCTAATGACTGGATTACACGTGAACAAACCAGGAGTTTTGCCAGCTGGTTGCAGACACGTACCATGCATGACACCTCTATTGAAGATGACCTGTACTTGCTGTCCCAGTTACCATCTTCGAATATAATGACTTTCAAAGGGTACGAGATAAATGGTAATATATTTTACACGATCGCCCAAGATAAGAAGAGCACTAACCAAAACAGTGGTGTCCGCTTTGATGAAGAAACCAAGACGGGAAAGGAAACATATTATGGTTATATACAGGACATATAGGAACTTGACTATCAACATGGTTTGAAGGTCCCTTTGTTTCGGTGCAAATGGGTCAATATGACATGAGGCGGGGTAACGGAAGACCCGCAGTACGGAATGACAACAGTGGATCTCAACAATCTTGCGTATGCAGACGAACCATTCGTCCTAGCCAATGATGTGGCACAGGTTTTCTATGTGAAGGACATGTCTACCAAGCCAAGAAAAAGAAAAGATAAGGAAGCGAATGCATCGTACGATGAGACAAAGCGGCACATAGTTCTTTCTGGGAAGAGAAACATCATTCACAGTGAAAAGTTTTTCTTTGGGAGTGGATGACAAGACATACATGTCAGAAGATTATGAAAAGTTTGATGAAATTGCTCCATTCACAGTGAATATTGACCCGAGCATCCCGTTAAATGATGAAGATTTTCCATGGTTACGGCGCAAAGGGACACACGCGAAGAAAAAGTTTCACACCCAAAGATCTGGGATGTGATCGGCTTCAGTATCATCACTTTCTTCTGTGTTTCACACCCAGGAGAGAATCTCTGTAATAGTTAGGGTAGTTATGTATTTTGGCATTTGAAACGCGAAGAAATTTTATGTGCAAACAAATTCTTTCATGCCTTTACTGATTTTGAAAGTTAAGTTATTCACAAACTAGTGATTCACACTAATTTCAAATAATTCAAAATTTAAACTATTCAAATTTGAAAACTACGGGCACTAACAGAAAGTTTGTAATTTTTTGTACCTAAAGCAAAAATATTCACAAAGAAACTCTAAATACAAAAAAAACAACTCAAAAATAAATAAAGCAAAAATAAAAATAAAAAAAGCCCGCCTACTGGGCCAGAGCGGCCTGCATACGACTAGAAACCCAACCTGTTGTTGGGCCAGGATGCAGGCCCGCAAAGGCCCAGTAGGCCCACAGGGCAGCACAGAACCTGTAGGCCCAGTAGACCTACTTTGGAGAGGAGCTCGAGAGAGCTACCGCACGGGGGGTTATAAACCAGTGCGGACGCCCCTCGACTAGCGAGGTGGGACTAAACTTGCCGCACCGCACCTGCGCCAGCGCACCCCCTTTAGTACCGGGTGGTGGCACCAACCAGTACTAAAGGGGGGCCTTTAGTACCGGTTGGAGCCACCACCCGGTACTATAGGGGGTGCGCTTCCCGCCGCTTGGCCTGGCCAAAACAGGCCTTTAGTACCGTTTGGTGGCTCCAACCGGTACTAAAGGTCCATCCTATATAACTAAACACTTCAAAAATTTCAGTTTCTCATCTGCTTCTTCTCCTCTGCCCCGTCGCCCGCGGCCCCCGTCTCCATATCCCTCGTCGCTGCCCCCGTCGCAGCCCCGTCCCCGTCGTCGCCGCCCCGTCGTCCCCGTCCCCGTCGTCACCGCCGCCCCGTCCCGCGTTGTCCCCGTCCCCGTCATCGCCGCCCCGTCCCCGTCGTCGCCGCCCCGGCCCGTACGTCCCCGTCCCCGTCATCGCCGCCCCGTCCCTGTCCCCGTCGTCGCCATCCCCGTCGTCGCCGTGCCCGTCGCCCTCCCCGTCGCCTCTCGCCTCGCCGGTGAGCACACACACATACATTTTTTTAGTTTTTTAGTTATAGAAATAGTTATAAAAATGTTAGAATTTTTTCTTTTTTTAGTTATAGAAATAGTTAGTTATATAGCATTGCTAGAAATGTTAGAATTGTTAGAAATTTTTCTGTTTTTTAGTTATAGAAATAGTTATAAAAATGTTAGAATTGTTAGAATTTTTTTTTGTTTTTTAGTTATAGAAATAGTTATAAAAAAGTTAGAAATTTTTCTTTTTTTAGTTATAGAAATATTAGAAATGTTATACACATGTTAGTTATATATATAGAAATGTTATAATTTTTTTCTTCTGTTTTTTAGTTATAGAAATATTAGAAATGTTATAGAAATGTTAGTTATATAGCATTGTTAGAAATGTTATAGGAATGTTAGTTTTATAGAAATGTTAGAAATTTTAGTTATCAAAATCCAATCATTAAAAAAATGTTACTTTTTGCGGGCATATAGCTAGTATTTGTTCTCGACGATGCCCGGCCCGCATCCTCACCGTCGACCCGTCCGCGACGACGTCCGGCTGACCCATGTCCGGGACTGGGCTCCGCCGGGCTGGCACTGGGAGGTGCTGCCTGGAGGGGCACGCCGCTTGATGAGGAACCCGGCCCCGGGTCCCGTCGTCGACCCTGATCTCGTTTGGTGGCGTTCGCGTGGGCCAGTTTCGGTGCGGAGGGAGCCGGCCCCGCCGGAGGTGGTACGTCGCCGTGTCAGGGAGGAGGACGAGCACGTCCATCGCTACATGGTTGCGTTAGAGGGTAGCAGGTTCTCCAATACCTGGCAGTTTCTTTAGGGATCTCACTTCAGCTATGATCCTGTGAGGGTTCCTTCTCTTTGGGTGTCCACCGCCCGCGCCGCAGGAACCGCGAGTGTCCTAGATTCTTCTATAGTATTCGATCTTTATTAGCTACCTAGCCAGTGATGTATTCGATATATAATATTTGAGACGATGTATTCGAGATTATATATTATTCGAGACGATGTATTCGAGATTATATCTATTATTCGAGACGATGTATTCGAGATTATATCTATTATTCGAGATGATGTATTCGAGATTATATCTATTATTCGAGACGATGTAATTTCAATACTAAATTGTTTTATATTTCTTTTGGATTAGTTAAACAAAACCTATGGCGGACAATACCGACAGAGAGGGAGAAGAGGCCCTGTTAAATATCGTACGCAATCCTCACGGCCCAGATGATGATCAGAATGAAGAAGATTATGACGGCTCCGAATATCTAAACAACACCGGGGAGGGTGATATGATATTCGATCGCGACTACCGAATTAATGAAGTCATGAACTATGAACATGACGAAGAAAATGTTGATCTTGAAACAACAAAGACCGGCGAGGTATATATATTTATATAAGCAGGCATCTGGTGATCATCACATGTTTTAAATGACTTGAAGATATATTAACGAATCGATCTTTCTTCTTTCAGCCATCCGGATTGAGCAAATCTTCAGGCAACAGGAAACGTGGCCCGAACAAAAAGTTGAAGGAGGGCGTAAAGTACAATATCGAGGCCATCAGACCTAATGGCGAACCATTAGCACCTAAGAAGATTGCGGACAAGTTCATTCGTCAGTGCGGAGTTCTTGTGAAGGATCAACTCCCGATATCCCTTCAAGAATGGAGAGAGCCAGCAAAGCCACGTCCAGGAGTTACTTTTGTCGACGACAGACAAAAACTTCTGCTTTGGGAAACGCTCATGGAACATTTCACCCTACCAGATCATTTCACAGATGCAGATGTGGAGAAAGTCAAGGACGCTGCTCTTAGGAAGATGGCGGTTGCATTCAAGAACCACAAGATTCATGAATGGGCCAAGTACGTCAACGGAGGAAGGAAGACTCCAGTATTCGAGGGAACACTAGAGAACCAAAGTGCTTATTGGGACGATTTCATGAAATTCAAGGATTTGGAATTATCTAAGGAACAGTCGAGAATAAACAAGGCCAATGCCACAAAAAGGATAAGTTCCATAAGCTGGGGCCAGGTGGCTATGCGGTGGGAATGCCTAAGTGGGATAAGTCTGAGAAAGAGATGGTGGATGTAGGTGTCACTCTAGAAACATTGAGCTGGCCCCCCAGGTGCAGGACTTGGTTCTATGCGCATGGGGTGGAGTTGGACCCGAAGACAGGCAAAGTTTCGAAGAAGGCATGTCTGGACGGAGCCGAAGATAAGCTACTTGTTGCAATAGAAGATGCTTGATCGGGGTTGTTCGAGCCCAACAAAGAGAACGACGAGCTTATGCGTGCCCTGGGAAATCCTGAACACCCGGGAAGAACACGAGGCATGGGCGCTATTCCGTGGTATGAGGGGTTTTCGGACTGGAACACCGACTACAGAACCCGTGCGAGAAAGAAGATTGCGGAGGAGAAGAAGAGGAAGATGGAGGAGGAGCAGAGGAAGCTAGACTATGAACGCCTTCAAGGCCTAGAATCAGCGCACACGGACTTGGCAGTCAAATTCCAGCGGCAGTAGGAGCAGATCGACTCACTTAGCCAGCAAAGGGGGTCTCAGCAGCTAGCGGATGATCCACCATTGGATAGCACCGTCCCATCCATGCCGAGAAGCAGCATGGGTTCCGCCCCGGGCGACGCATTGCTGGATAGCTACCCAGTGGATGACATCATGGAGAACACTAACTGCGAGCTACACTTCAAAATGAAGAACATATCCATGAAGGTGGTGGACGCCCTTGCTTTTACAAATCCCCCCGAGGCAACCTTCCATTGCAACCCGATTCCAGCGGGCTATGCTCGTGTCTTGGTTGATGAGGTGGTGGACCAATATTCGGGGCTAGAGCTTGACATTCCTGGAGGTGATGATGAGCACACACTAGGAGAGGCCAACCATCGTATCATCCTATGGAGAAAGGATTACATCATCTTTCGAAGGCCATCGACACCGCGTCATCCGACTCTTCGTCGCAGTCCGCCACCGAGTCAGCAGACTCCCGCTCCTCCAAGTCCACCAACGCGTCAGGCCACTCCTCCTCCAAGTCCGGCACAGCTTCAGGCCACTCCTCCAAGTCCGGCACAGCTTCAGACCACTCATCCTCTTCCAACTCAGCCACGTCAGCCGTCTTCGCCGCCTCAGCAATCACGGAAGAGAGCCGCCTCAGCTATGGTGCGTAGCGGTACAAGTCGAGGTAGAACTGGAGGTACAGGCGGAGGCAAGCGGTTTCAATATGGTCCAAGCCTCGCGCCTCTTCCGCAGAGGCCTTACGACAAGTCCGAGGAGGAAAACATAGCCATATCGAAGGCCGAGGTGGAAGCCCATTTTGCACCGAAACCGCCACCGCCGCCAAGGGAGAAAGTGCTTGTGGAAAAGATTGACCACTTCATTCGTATGGCTAGAGCACCAGCTCCCAAGCCTGTTGACACAGACTATGACCGCCACATTAAGAAGTTAAATCGAGCACGTCTACATAAAGAGGCGAGCTCGAGCTAGAGCAAATCAGCTGGCAAAAGGAGCGGTAAAACCGTTCCCCAGCTGGGAGAACAGGCGGCGCAATCAATCCCCCCGCCTGTTGTGCCAACAACACATGAGAGTAGGCGCGCCCAATATTATTGTGGGCAAACCGTTAACATTCCCAGGGTGGGTGATGTGGTAATAACCGAGGAGCATATTGCGCAGGCTGAATCAATCGGGATCACTGTTGGACAACTTCTCGATATCGAGCCCATGTCTCCGACTAGAGAGGAGGAAATAAAACGGAAATATGCCCGGGGCCAACCTTTGGTCGAGCCAGAGGAGGTACATAAGCTCCCAACGAGAATGTATGAATTGCATCAATGGTACATGGACATTACCAAGATTTCCAATCGAGAGTCCCTCATGGTGAATGTCAACAAGGATCATTACTACCATGAGAAAGCTGTGACCTTGAGTATTCAGAACTATTTGAGCTATACAATCAAGACGCACTCGACAAATCTATCGTCAGTTGCTATTGCCTGTAAGCGATTTCTTTCTATAATTTAAGTCTCAAGCTGGCTGTAGTGATCATTTTGATCAATCATTACCTGTAATTATCCTCACTATATTCTTTTCTGTGGTATTATGCAGGATGAAGATTTATGAAATGAAAAAAGGTGGACGCTATGGCATTGGGTTCGTTGACCCAAATACCATTAATGAATACACATGGAAAATAGATCCATATCACGAAAAAAGTGTAGAGGAAAGCATGCTATAGTTCTTCAAGGAACTCAAATACAATGAAGATATACTACTTCCTTACAACTTCCAGTGAGTCACACTGTCTTGTACTACAAATTCTGTTTTTCCCTACTAGCTAGCTACATGTTTTTGCTTACATATGCCCGCTTAATTAAGACATGCAAACGTGTGTGCATGCAGATTTGACTGGATCTTGTTAATCATTAAAGTTGATGAAGGAACAGTTGAAGTACTAGACTCACTACTTAAGAAAGCAAGTGACTACACCATCGTGAAGGGGATAGTCAACAGGTAATTTCAATCATTATTAACTATATCTCGGCCTATTTAATTAGTTCGTCATTTCCTGATAACAACTATATAATAACCCATTTATTCATTTTCTTTGTCGGTGGGCAGGGCTTGGGAAAAGTTCATCAGGGCCACTCCAGGCCCATGGAAACAAAATCTGAAATGGTATCGACCCAAGGTAAGTAATTAAGTAGTACTAGCTAGCTGCCATCTCTTTCATTATCATGCTTGATTAATTATTATCTGATCAAATTCCATTCTTGTAAAGGCCCTGAAGCAGGCGCCGGGGAATGATATATGTGCATACTACGTTTGCGAGAACATTCGCATGATGGCGTCCGAAAGGAGCAAATCTCAAAGACAGGAGTGGGTATGATATCGATTGTCAGAACACTATTCACAATTTTTACACCATTATCGATATCTAGTCACACAACTAATACACATGCATATTGATCTCCTTCTTAACAGTTCAAAGAGGTGCGGGACAAGCTCCTAGCACAGGACCGCATACACTAGTAGAAAAAGGGTCAAATGTGAAGCACATTAGTGCCGGTTTGTATTTGAGTCGGCACTAATGTATACATTAGTGCCGGTTCCAACGGCTAGCCGGGCCGCTTTCATTAGTACCGGTTCGTGGCGAACCTTTAGCACCGGTTCGTGCCACGAACCGGTACTAATGAGAGTGGTGGCAGGATGTTGTCAGACTGGGGCCCCTCCAGCCCCTTTAGTACCGGTTCTTGGCACGAACCGGTACTAAAGGTCGTCCTACATAAACCCTTCGTCCACCCGAGCTCGCTCTGTTCTTCCCCTTTCCCCTCTCCTCTCTCTGTTCTTCCCCTCTTCCTCTCGAGCTCATCACACATTTTGCCCAAAATTTGTCAAGATTTGAAGGCCCCCATCCATTCAAATGATCACAAAGGTTAGCAACTTTGTCCTTTCATCTCTCATTGCTAGATTAGCTCTTGCAATGCTTTATATAGTGATTAATTTGTGAGTTTAGTAATTTGGGAGGATATATATATGTGCTAGTATTTGATTTATATGCAATTTGATGTCAAAAATAACACTTAGTTTGCATATGTAGGTGTGGTTTACTTAGTGCCTTCTAAATCTCCATCGTAACCACCGTCAATCGCACGCATCGTCCCGTCGCCGGCAAAACCTTGTGGTGAGCCTCTTGTTCATGAAATTTTATATAAAAATTGATGTTTGTGTGATTTGGATATATAGTTACTCGTATAATTATCTTACCCGTACGTTGTTTGTTATACATATAGTGCCATGGTTTTGATATCCGTCCCCGTCGGCCCTCGTCCTTGTTATGATTCGGATGTGGTATATATATTCTCTTTTAGAACTAGTTGCATTTCGTGTTTATGACAAATTATGCCCATTAAGTTGACATAGAAATTTTTTCTAGGAGGTATGTGAACCGGAAATTCCAACCGACCCTATTGTCGAGAGGTTAAATTTAGTTGAAAGAGAAAACGAGTACTTGAAAGAAAAATTGAAAAGAATTGAGGGGGAGAAGATGGAATTGGAGTTGCATGTTGCCGATGTCGTCGATGATCACAAGATCAAGATGGAGAAAATGCGCTTGAAGATTAGAAAGATTAGAAAATATGCCATCGATAGTGAGGCTTGGTATCATTATGCTGTTGGATCCATTGTAACCTTAGTTGCGATCTTGATCGCATTTTTTGTTGCATTTAAATGCTTTAGCTAGAGAGTTATTTGTTTGTTGCATTTAAGTGTTGTATGAACTTTATGTGTGAACTTGTATTAATTTGGTCTATTCGGTGTTGTGTAATGAAGATGAGCCGGCAATGGATGTACGATGACCGATGCTCTCCCCAGTTCGTTGAGGGCGTGCATACTTTTCTGCTTGCGGCTGAGGCAAACAAGCGGGCGGATGGTTTTATGCCTTGTCCATGTGCTGGCTGTAAGAATGGTCACAATTACTCTACGTCAAGAACTATTCACGTCCACCTGTTTATGTCCGGTTTCATGCCCCACTATAATGTTTGGACCAAGCACGGAGAAAGAGGGGTTATGATGGAAGACAATGAAGAAGTAGAGGACGACGACAGCTATCCTGGCCATGGGTTCCCTGAATACGATGATACAACAATGGGGGAAGAAGCTGAGACGGTAATGCGGGAAGAAGCTGAGCCGGCAATGCGGGAAGAAGCTGAAGAAGAGGCATCAGATGAGCCCGTTGATGATCTAGGTCGGGCCATTGCCGATGCAAAGAGAAACCGCGCAAGTGATTTGGAGAAGAAGAAGTTGCAGCGCATGTTAGAGGATCACAAAAAATTGTTGTACCCGAATAGCGTAGGTGACAAGAAAAAGCTGGGCACCACACTGGAATTGCTGCAATGGAAGGCAGAGAATCGTGTATCTGACAAGGGATTTGGAAAGTTGCTGGTAATGATAAAGGATATGCTTCCAAAGGACAACGAATTGCCCGAGAGTACGTATGAAGCAAAGAAGGCTGTCTGCCCTCTAGGGTTAGAGGTGCAGAAGATACATGCATGCCCTAATGATTGCATCCTCTACCGCGGTGAGTACGAGGATTTGAACGCTTGCCCGGTATGTGGTGCATTGCGCTATAAGATCAGCCGCGATGACCCTGGTGATGTCGAGGGCGAGCGCCCCAAGAAGAAGATTCCTGCCAAGGTGATGTGCTATGCTCCTATAATACCACGGTTGAAACGTTTGTTCCAAAGCAAAGAGCATGCCAAGGCGATGCGATGGCACAGAGAAGACCGTAAGAAAGACGGAAAGTTGAGAGTACCCTCTGACGTGTCGTAGTGGAGAAAAATCGAAAGAAAGTACGGGAAGGAGTTTGCAGATGACGCAAGGAGCGTATGGTTTGGTCTAAGCGCAGATGGCATTAATCCTTTTGGGGAGCAGAGCAGCAACCATAGCACCTGGCCTGTGACTCTATGTTTGTATAACCTTCCTCCTTGGTTGTGCATGAAGCGGAAGTTCATTATGATGCCAGTGCTCATCCAAGGCCCTAAGCAACCCAGTAACGACATTGATGTGTACCTAAGGCCATTAGTTGAAGAACTCTTACAACTGTGGAATGGAACAAGTGTACGTGCATGGGATGAGAACATGAGGGAAGAATTTGACCTAAAGGCGTTGCTGTTCGTGACCATCAATGATTGGCCTGCTCTCAGTAACCTTTCAAGACAGACAAACAAGGGATACCGCGCATGCACGCACTGTTTGGACGATACTGACAGTATATATTTGGCTAATTGTAAGAAGAATGTGTACCTGGGACATCGTCGATTTCTTTTGAGCAGGCATCCCATAAGAAAGAAAGGCAAGCATTTCAAAGGTGAGGCGGATCACCGGACGAAGCCTCGCCACCGTACTGGTGCTGATGTACATGATATGGTCAAGGATTTGAAGGTGGTCTTTGGAAAGGGTCCTGGTGGACAACCTGTTCCGAATGACGCTGACGGACGCGCACCCATGTGGAAGAAGAAATCTATATTTTGGGACCTGCCCTATTGGAAAGACCTAGAGGTCCGCTCCGCAATCGACGTGATGCACGTGACGAAGAATCTTTGTGTGACCCTGCTTGGCTTCTTGGGCATGTATGGGAAGACAAAAGATACACCTGAGGCACGAGAGGACCAGCAACGTATGCACGGAAAAGAAGGCATACATCAGGGTCATGCAAGCTACGCTCTTACCAAAGAAGAGAAGGAAATCTTCTTTGAATGCCTGCTCAGTATTAAGGTACCGTCTGGCTTCTCGTTGAATATAAAGGGAATAATAAACATGGCAGAGAAAAAAATTCCAGAACCTAAAGTCTCATGGCTGCCACGTGATTATGACGCACCTGCTTCCGGTTGCATTGAAGGGGCTTCTACCGGAAAACGTTTGATTAGCCATTGTGAAGCTATGTGCATTTCTCAATGCAATCTCTCAGAAGGTAATCGATCCAGAAATCATACCAAGGTTAGAGAATGATTTGGTGCAATGTCTTGTCAGTTTCGAGTTGGTGTTCCCACCATCCTTCTTCAACATCATGACACACGTCCTAGTTCACCTATGCGAAGAGATTAACGTTTTGGGTCCTGTATTTCTGCACAATATGTTCCCCTTTAAGAGGTTCATGGGAGTCTTAAAGAAATATGTTCATAACCGTGCTAGGCCAGAAGGAAGCATCTCCAAGGGCCGTCAAAATGAGGAGGTCATTGAGTTTTGTATTGACTTTATTCCTGACCTTAAGCCGATTGGTGTTCCTAAATCGCGGCATAAGGGCAGAATGGATGGAAAAGGCACGCTAGGAGGGGAACAAATAATATGTATGGACGGACATTCTCTCACTGAAGCACACTACACAGTTCTATAGAATTCCACCTTGGTGGCTCCGTATATGGATGAACACAAGAATTTGCTATGCTCCAAACACCCGGAGCGGTCTGATGACTGGATTACACGTGAACAAACTAGGAGTTTCGCTAGCTGGTTGCAGACACGTACCATGCATGACACCTCTATTGAAGATGACCTGTACTTGCTGTCCCAGTTACCATCTTCGAATATAATGACTTTCAAAGGGTACAAGATAAATGGTAATACATTTTACACGATCGCCCAAGATAAGAAGAGCACCAACCAAAACAGTGGTGTCCGCTTTGATGCAGAAACCAAGACGGGAAAGGAAACATATTATGGTTATATACAGGACATATGGGAACTTGACTATCGACGTGGTTTGTAGGTCCCTTTGTTTCGGTGCAAATGGGTCAATATGACACGAGGCGGGGTGACGGAAGACCCGCAGTACGGAATGACAACAGTGGATCTCAACAATCTTGCGTATGCAGACGAACCATTCGTCCTAGCCAATGATGTGGCACAGGTTTTCTATGTGAAGGACATGTCTACCAAGCCAAGAAAAAGAAAAGATAAGGAAGCGAATGCATCGTACGATGAGCCAAAGCGGCACATAGTTCTTTCTGAGAAGAGAAACATCGTGGGAGTGGATGACAAGACAGACAAGTCAGAAGATTATGAAAAGTTTGATGAAATTGCTCCATTCACAGTGAATATTGACCCGAGCATCCCGTTAAATGATGAAGATTTTTCATGGTTACGGCGCAAAGGGACACACGCGAAGAAAAAGTTTCACACCCAAAGATCTAGGATGTGATCGGCTTCACTATCATCACTTTCTTCTGTGTTTCACACCCAGAAGGGAATCTCTGTAATAGTTAGGGTAGTTAATTATGTGTTTTGGCATTTGAAACGCAAAGAAATTTTATGTGCAAACAAATTCTTTCATGCCTTTACTGATTTTTAAAGTTAAGTTATTCACAAACTAGTGATTCACACTAATTTCAAATAATTCAAAATTTAAACTATTCAAATTTGAAAACTACTGGAACTAACAGAAAGTTTGTAATTTTTTGTACCTAAAGCAAAAATATTCACAAAGAAACTCTAAATACACAAAAAAACAACTCAAAAATAAATAAAGCAAAAAAAAATAAAAAAAGCCCGCCTACTAGGCCAGAGTGGCCTGCATACGACTAGAAACCCAACCTGTTGTTGGGCCAGGATGCAGGCCCGCAAAGGCCCAGTAGGCCAACAGGGCAGCACAGAACATGTAGGCTCAGTAGGGCTGCTTTGGAGAGGATCTCGAGAGAGCTACCGCACGGGGGTTTATAAACCAGTGCGGTCGCCCCTCGGCTAGTGCGGTGGGACTAAACTTGCGCACTGCACCTGCGCCAGCGCACCCCCTTTAGTACCGGTTCGTGGCACCAACCGGTACTAAAGGGGGGCCTTTAGTACCGGTTGGTGCCACGAACCGGTACTAAAGGGGGTGCGGTTCCCGCCGCTTGGCCTGGCCAAAACAGGCCTTTAGTACCGGTTGGTGGCTCCAACCGGTACTAAAGGTGCCTTCTATATAAACAACACTTACGAAAATTTCATTTTTCCTCTGTTTCTTCCTCTGTTTCCCCATTGAAGCACCGCCCGCGCGCCCCGATCGATCGACGCCGTCGCCGTCGCCGCCCCCATCCCCGTCGCCGCCCTCGTCTCCGTCGCCGCCCCGGGCCCGTCCCCGTCGTGCCATCCCCGCGTCGCCGCCCCCGCGTCACGCCCCGGCCCGTCGCCTCGCCATCGCCCCGCTGTGAGCTCTCCCCCTCTAACCCCTCTCCCTCGCCCCCGACGGCCACCATGGGCGCCGCCCCTCCCCGAGCCCATACACACACACACAAGCATGATGAACACACACACACACACACGTACATATGTATGAATTAATGCATGTATATATTAGTATATACGTATTTTGTATGTTTAATTAGATTAGATTTTTTAGATTATTATTTTTTCACTAGTATATATGTATGAATGCATGTTAGATGGATATAATTAGTGTTTAATTAGTATGGAATTTTTTTTTATATAATGTTGTTTTTCAGTTTTTTAATGGATGTATAAAAGTTGTGTTTTCTGTTTTTAGTGTTAGATGCTTAATTAGTATGAAATAGCATATAGAATTTTGACATATGCAATGATAGCATAATTAGTGTTATATAGAAATGTTAGAAATTTTTAGTTATAAAAATCCAATCATTAAAAAAATGTCCGGGACTGGGCTCCGCCGGGATGGCACTGGGAGGTGCTGCCTGGAGGGGCGCGCCGCTTGATGAGGAACCCGGCCCCGGGTCCCGTCGTCGACCCTGATCTCGTTTGGTGGCGTTCGCGTGGGCCAGTTTCGGTGCGGAGGGAGCCAGCCCCGCCGGAGGTGGTACATCGCCGTGTCAGGGAGGAGGACGAGCACGTCCATCGCTACATGGTTGCATTAGAGGGTGGCAGGTTCTCCAATACCTGGCAGTTTCTTCAGGGATCTCAATTCAGCTATGATCCTGTGAGGGTTCCTTCTCTTTGGGTGTCCACCGCCCGCGCCACAGGAACCGCGAGTGTCCTAGATTCTTCTGTAGTATTCGATCTTTAATTAGCTACCTAGCCAGTGATGTACTATTCAATATTATATATTATTCGAGGCGATGTATTCGAGATTATATCTATTATTCGAGACGATTTATTCGAGATTATATCTATTATTCGAGATGATGTATTCGAGATTATATCTATTATTCGAGACGATGTAATTTGAATACTAAATTGTTTTATATTTCTTTTGGCATAGTTAAATAAAAGCTATGGCGACCGACAGAGAGGGAGAACAGACCATGTTCGATATAATACGCGGGCCAGATGATGATCAGAATGAAGAAGATTATGATGGCTCCGAATTTCTAAACAACACCGGAGAGGGTGATATGATATTCGATCGCGACGACCGAATTGATGAAGTCATGAACTACGATTATGAAACAACAAAGACCGGCGAGGTATATATATTTATATAAGCAGGCATCTGGTGATCATTACATGTTTTAAATGAGTTGAAGATATATTAACGAATCGATCTTTCTTCTTTCAGCCATCCGGATCGAGCAAATCTTCAGGCAACAGGACGAAACGAGGCCCAAACAAAAAGTTAAAGGAGGGCGTAAAGTATAATATCGAGGCAATCAAACCTAATGGTGAACCATTAGCGCCTAAGAAGATTGCGGACAAGTTCGTTCGTCAGTGCGGAGTTCTTGTGAAGGACCAACTCCCGATCTCCCTTCAAGAATGGAGAGAGCCAGCAAAGCCACGTCCAGATCTTACTTTTGTCGACGACAGACAAAAAAGTCTGCTTTGGGATACTCTCATGGAACATTTCACCCTACCAGATCATTTCACAGAAGCAGATGTGCAGAAAGTCAAGGACGCTGCTCTTAGGAAGATGGTGGTTGCATTTAAGAACCACAAGAATTGTGAATGGGACAAGTACGTCAAGGGAGGAAGGAAGACTCCAGTATTCGAGGGAACACTAGAGAATCAAAGTGCTCATCGGGACGATTTCATGAAATTCAAGGATTCAGAATTAGCTAAGGAACGGTCGAGAATAAACAAGAAGAATGCCGAAAAAAAGGATAAGTTCCATAAGCTGGGGCCAGGTGGCTACGCGGTGGCAATGCCTAAGTGGGATAAGTCTGAGAAAGAGATGGAGGATGCAGGTGTCACTCCAGAAACATTGAGCTGGCCCCCAGGTGCAGGACTTGGTTCTATGCGCATGGGGTGGAGTTGGACCCGAAGACAGGCAAAGTTTCGACGAAGGCATGTCTGAACGGAGCCGATGATAATATACTTGTTGCAATAGAAGAGGCTCGAACGGGGGTGTTCCAGCCCAACAGAGAGAACGATGAGCTTACGCGTGCCCTGGGAAATCCTGAACACCCGGGAAGAACACGAGGCAAGGGCGCTATTCCGTGGTATGAGGGGTTTTCGGACTGGAACGCCGACTACAGAACCCGTGCGAGAAGGAAGATTGCGGAGGAGAAGCAGAGGAAGATGGAGGAGGAGAAGAGGAAGCTGGACTATGAACGCCTTCAAGGCCTAGAATCAGCGCACGCGGACTTGGTAGTCAAATTCCAGCGGCAGCAGGAGCAGATCGACTCACTTAGCCAGCAAAGGGGGTCTCAGCAGTTGCAGCAGCTAGCGGATGATCCAGCATTGGATACCACCGCCCCATCCATGCCGAGAAGCAGCGTGGGTTCTGCCCCGTTTGACGCAATGCTAGATAGATACCCCGTGGATGACATCGCAGAGAACACTAACTGCGAGCTACACTTCAAAATTAAGAACATATCCTTGAAGGTGGCGGACGGTGTTGCTTATACAAATTCCCCCGATGCAACCTTCCATTGCAACCCGATTCCAGCAGGCTATGCTCGTGTCGTGGTTGATGAGGTGGTGGACCAATATTCGAGGCTAGAGCTTGACATTCCTGGAGGTGACGAGGAGCACACACTCGGAGATGCCAAACATCGTATCATCCTATGGAGAAAGGATTGCATCATCTTTCAAAGGCCACCGACACCGCGTCACCCGACTCCTCGTCGATGTCCGCCACCGAGTCAGCAGACTCCCGCTCCTCCAAGTCCACCAACGCGTGAGGCCACTCCTCCTCCTCCAAGTCCGGCAAAGTGTCAGGCCACTCCTCCTCCAAGTCCGACACAACGTCAGACGTCCACTCCTCCTCCAAGTCTGGCACAACCTCAGGCCACTCTTCCTCCAAGTCCGGCACAGCTTCAGGCCACTCCTCCTCGTCCAACTCAGCCCCGTCAGCCGTCTCCGCTGCCTCAGCAATCGCAGAAGAGACACCCCGCAGCTATGGTGCGTAGCGGTACGAGTCAAGGTCATAGTACAGGAAGTACAGGCGGAGGCAAGCGATATAAATATGGTCCAAACCTCACTACTCCTCTTCCTGAGAGGGCTTACGACAGGACCGAGGAGCAAACCAATGCCGTAGTGCGGGCAGAAGTCAACGCCCATTTTGGACCGAAACCGCCACCGTCGCCAAGGGAGAAAGTGCCCGTGGAAGTAGTTGACCACTTCATTCGTATGGCTCAATCACCAGCTCCTAAGCCTGTTGACACAGACTATGAGCGCCACATTAGGAAGTTACATCGACAACGTCTACAGAAGGAGGCGAGCTCGAGCTCGAGCAAACAACAAGCAGCTGTCAAAAAATGCAGGAAAACCGTTGCCCAGCTGGGAGAACAGGCGGCGCAATCGATCCCCCCGTTTGTTGTGCCGCCAACAACACGTGACAGTACGCGCGCCCAATATTATTGTGGGCAAACAGTTTACGTTCCCGAGGTGGGCGATGTGGTAATAACCCAGGAGCATATAATGCAGGCTAAAACTCTCAACATCACTGTTGGACAACTCCTCGAGATCGAGGACATGCCTGTGCTTACAGAGGAGGAAATAAAACGGAAATATGCCCGGGGCCAACCTTTGGTCAAGCCAGAAGAGGTCAAGAAGCTCCCAATGAGAATGTATGAATTGCATCAATGGTACATGGACATTACCAAGAGATCCGATCGAGAGTCCCTCATGGTGCAAGTCAAGAAGGATCATTACTACCATCAGAAACCTGTGACCGTTGAGTATTCTGAACTGTTTCAGTTATACAATCAAGACGCACTCGACAAATCTATCGTCAGTTGCTATTGTCTGTAAGTGATTTCTTTCTGTAATTTAAGTCTCAAGCTAGCTGTAGTGATCCTTTTAATCAATCATTACCTGTAATTATCCTCACTATATTCTTTTCTATGGTATTATGCAGGATGAAGATGTATGAAATGAGAAAAGGTGGACGCTATGGCATTGGGTTCATTGACCCAAACACCGTTAATGAATACACATGGAAAATAAACAAGCATCATGAAAAGCAGGTAGAGGACAGCATGCTAGAGTTCTTGAAGCGCCTCAAATACTTCCTTACAACTTCCAGTGAGTCACACTTTCTTGGGAGAACAGGCGGCGCAATCAATCCCCCCGCTTGTTGTGCCAACAACACATGAGAGTAGGCGCGCCCAATATTATTGTGGGCAACCCGTTAACGTTCCCAGGATGGGCAATGTGGTAATAACCGAGGAGCATATTGCGCAGGCTGAATCGATCGGGATCACTGTTGGACAACTTCTCGATATCGAGCCCATGTCTCCTACTAGAGAGGAGGAAATAAAACGGAAATATGCCCGGGGCCAACCTTTGGTCGAGCCAGAGGAGGTCCATAAGCTCCCAACGAGAATATATGAATTGCATCAATGGTACATGGACATTACCAAGATTTCCAATCGAGAGTCCCTCATGGTGAATGTCAACAAGGATCATTACTACCATGAGAAAGCTGTGACCGTTGAGTATTCAGAACTATTTCAGCTATACAATCAAGACGCACTCGACAAATCTATCGTCAGTTGCTATTGCCTGTAAGTGATTTCTTTCTGTAATTTAAGTCTCAAGCTAGCTGTAGTGATCATTTTGATCAATCATTACCTGTAATTATCCTCACTATATTCTTTTCTGTGGTATTATGCAGGATGAAGATTTATGAAATGAAAAAAGGTGGATGCTATGGCATTGGGTTCGTTGACCCAAATACCATTAATGAATACACATGGAAAATAGATCCATATCACGAAAAAAGTGTAGAGGAAAGCATGCTACAGTTCTTCAAGGAACTCAAATACAATGAAGATATACTACTTCCTTACAACTTCCAGTGAGTCACACTGTCTTGTACTACAAATTCTGTTTTTCCCTACTAGCTAGCTACATGTTTTTGCTTACATATGCCCGCTTAATTAAGACATGCAAACGTGTGTGCATGCAGATTTCACCGGATCTTGTGTATCATTAAAGTTGACACCGGAACAGTTGAAGTACTGGACTCACTACTCAAAGCAAATAGTGACTATAACATCTTGTTTGGGATAGTCAACAGGTAATTTCAATCATTATTAACTATATATCTTGGCCTATTTAGTTCGTCATTTCATGATATGAACTATTTAATAACCCATTTATTCATTTTCTTTGTCGGCGGGCAGGGCTTGGGCAAGGTTCATCAGCGTCACGGAAGGCGAATGGAAACGACAGCTGAAATGGTTTTGACCCAAGGTAAGTAATTAAGTAGTACTAGCTAGCTAGCTAGCTGCCATCTCTTTAATTATCATGCTTGATTAATTATTATCTGATCAAATTAAATTCCATTCTCGTAATAAAGGCCCTGAAGCAGGCGCAGGGGACTGATCTGTGTGCATTCTGTGTTTGCGAGAACATTCGCATGATGGCGTCCGAAAAGAGCAGATCTCAAAGACAGGAATGGGTACGCTTGTCAGAACACGATTCACAATTTTTACACCATTATCGATATCTAGTCACACAACTAATACACATGCATATTGATCTCCTTCTTAACAGTTCACAGAGGTGCGGGACAAGCTCCTAGAAACGGAGCGCGTAGAAGCACTTCAAGAGGAAATAGCGGGATTTTTGCTCGACCAGGTCATAAATCCGAAGGGAGAATACTATTACCCGCTACCGCCCCCATCGACCAGGTCATGAACCACTTCTAATTGTCATCGTGCTCCGAAGGCACCAATTAGGCTAATGCCACTGGCACCGAAGGCAACATGCATATGTAGGAGAAATTGTATATAGCTATACATGTGTGTACGTGTGAATTAATATGGTGGTTTGTGAGACATTGATGATATATATATGTTTGGTTCTACTAGAAATTATATATATATATATATATGCATAACGTGTACAATGTGTAGTATCGTAAAATACCAGCAAACGAAAAAGAATTAAAATGGAAAACAAAAAATTAAATGAAAAAGAAATCATAAAACCAAAAACCCCCCAAACATTTTAGTACCGGTTGGTGTTACCAACCGGTACTAAAGGGTTCCCGGCCCCCGGAGCTGGCTCGTGCCACGTGGTTGCCCTTTAGCATCGGTTCGTGCTGAACCGGTACTAAAGGGGGGGGGGGCTTTAGTGCCCACACTTTAGTGCCGGTTATGGAACCGGCACTAAAGGGCCTTATGAACCGGTGCTATTGCCCGGTTCTGCACTAGTGATAGAAGCAATTCAAGAGGAAATAGCGGGATTTTTGCTCGACCAGGTCATAGATCCCAAAGGAGAATACTATTACCCGCTACCGCCCCCATGAACCACTTCCAATTGTTATCGTGCTCCGAAGGCACCAATTAGCTAGGCTAATGCCACTGGCTCCGAAGGCACCAATTAGGAGAAATTATATATATATATATATATATATAATGATCGGTTCTACTAGAAATTCTATTTATATATATGCATAACGTGTACAATATGTAGTATCATAAAATACCAGCAAATAAAAAATAGTTAAATGAAAAACACAAAATTAAATGAAAAAGAAATCATAAACCCAAAACCCCCCCAACCTTTTAATACCGGTTGGTGACACCAACCGGTACTATAGGGCTCCCTGCCCCCGAAGCTGGCTCGTGCCACGTGGTTGCCCTTTAGCACCGGTTCGTGCTGAACCGGTACTAAAGGGGGGGGGGGCTTTAGTGCCTACACTTTAGCACCGGTTACCAAACCGGCACTAAAGGGCCTTACGAACCGGTGCTATTGCCCGGTTCTGCACTAGTGATTATCTCTCTTTTTATTTATTTTGCATAGTTTCCTTGCTTGTCTCGATGGATTGTGTCTTCATATCTATGTGATGACATCCTTGCTGCTTCTGTAGAAAATTGTGAGCCAATAGAAAAATACAAATAAGCTAAAGAAGAATAATTTATTGGTCTAGACTCTTTAGGTGTTATCCTTGTAAATCCAAAAGACTACCCTAGTGTTATAGAACCGACACGTTGAATTTTTAAGGGTTCCGAGCGAATGCCCTTCAGCATGTAGGATCCCGCGCACGAATCCTAAAGTGCTCGTCCCCACGTACCCCTCTAAGCGAACTAAGAGCCGACGACACTATATGGTTCTCTCAGGACAGCAACCTTAGCGAACACATTTGGGGATGGCAATTTCTGTTTAGACAGTGGCAATTCTCACTTTTTTCTGTTGATATAGCATGTCAATTCCCTTCAGCTAGCATGGCGAATCCCGAGCATGGCAATTTTCACCATTTTTCTTTTTTTTAGGATGACAATTCTCCATGCTACAATCATGAAAAATCCTAAAAATGCATGGCAATTACTCTGCTGCAACATGATATTTTGTTGGCGATCTTATATACAACTTTCTTTTGCGGGGAAAAAGATATTATATACAACTTGACAATTTTTACTTTTGAAACATGACTAATCCTTATGTAACAGCATCGTAAATTTATCTGTCACGCATGACAATTATGATACAATCGCCACGAGTGTTTTCTTTTTTAGCGAACGAAAACGTTCGTTCGTTTCTACCTGGTTGGGGGGAACAATGGTTCTCTCAGGAAACCGCCCCAAGGAAACGTCATATGTATACTGGTGTCCAAAAATTAACATCCAAGTAAGAATTAGTAGTTAATGTTGATCTTCCTTAGAATGTTGATGTATAAAATACCGTTTGTTTGTGAACTCAAAAGTGTATTACGACAAACTTTCACCTTTGGCACAATATTTCACCTCTTATCTGCATGAGACTCTCCGGTAAGCAAGGTTAGTTTCTTGTTCCACAGGACTGATCAAAACCTCAGTAGGTCTGGTTGCTAGCTAGATGAGTGATGAAGTCTCACGTTTAGACAGCTCGGTCTACGTGAAAGCTCTGTTTGTCGGCACCGCAGGAGCACGTCGCCGTCGGTAGTACGACTGCACGAAACCTCTCATATTACTCCCATGTTTCAAGTTTTTCAACTGCCTTGAGAGCATCATTGTAAGTTGCGTAACTACTTGCATGCATGGCCAACCACCGCGCCACAAGGCCATTCTATTTACTGAAGCTATAGCGCCGAGGACGGAGACCATAAACGTGTCCTGAGGGTACGTTTATTATCATACTGTTACTCAACCATATCTTCTATCCAAAACTTTTATTTTCTGCTGCCTTCAACCATACCTTCTATCCAAAACTTTTATTTTCTGCTGCCTTCATGCATGCTTGGGTGGAGCTAGAGCACTTGTTGACAGAATGTGATCACTGGCAGCGCAGAACTCGTCTGTTTTTTTTTCAAGGATACTTTAAAAGCTTAGGGCATCTTCAAGGGAGACCCACAAAACTTCAGTATAAGTCCGAATGGATACATTTACTCACTTTTGCAATCCAATGAAGACCTGTATCAGTCCGCAAAGTGGCTCAGTCGTCCATTTTCAGCAAAGTGGAGACAAAAGTAAGAAAGATGTATCGCCGGACATCCACTTGATCAACCAAAAGTCTCCGTGGTCCTCCTCTTTTTTCTCTCTTCACATGCATGATCCCTCTATCCTTTCTCTCCTCCCAACCCCACAAATAGCCACCACATGCATGGCCTCCACCTATTTTTTTTCCTTCGAGTCGAATACTCCCTCCGTCCTGAAATAAGTGACTCAACTTTGTACTAACTTCGTACTACAGCTAATACAAAGTTGAGTCGCTTGTTTTGGAACGGAGGGAGTACTTTATAATTAGCGTTGGATGACTCCCTCCTATATCATGGCCACGGACCATGTTCAGACACAAAATTAAACATATATCAAAGAAATTTACGGGTCAACGTTGAAGATGCCCTTAGAAGGAAGGGTTAGACGCCTGATACAATGCCGATGAACAGCTACAACGCCCTCAAAGTAGAAGGCCGGAACAAAAATGATGTAGAACTGACTGCTTGTTACATCTCCACCCATCTACAAGGCCCGCGGCAAGGATTATCCGTGCTGCCCTCCAATTAGCCCCCTTACTTTGGACCTGACGCAGTACATCCATCGCTCTAGGAGTCACACCGTTGAATTACACCACGTCATTCCCATGTGTCCAAAGTGTTAGCACTCATTTTGTCATGATGTATCAACATTTTTAGTTTTGAGTTCTGCATATAGCTAGGTTAGATAATACTCCCTCCGTCTCATAATATAAGAACATTTTTGACATTAGTGTAGTGTTAAAAATGTTTTTATATTTTGGGACACAGGGAGTATAGTGTATTGTTTGTCCAGTGAAGCTTCACTTAGCGTTGGGAGAGACGAGGTGCCGAGGTACCGTGCGATTTCGTGTGATGGCGAGATGTTGTGATGCCGTGGGAGGCAGCAACACCGTGAGAAGCGGCCAGAAGCGTGAGTGGTTGAAGCGTGACGGACTGCATCAGGTCAAATCGGGTGGTCAAATCGTTCAGTTTGTTGCAGCGGAAAGAATAGTGAGTTAGTTAGCTGCATTAGAGCAACTCCAGTAGCTCATGTATCTGTAAAAAAATGACGTTCATGAAAAGTTGAGGCAAAAATAGCCCTCCAGCAGCTTCCATAAAACCGGATTTCTTTTACAGGATCCCGTATAATTCATCCTAACTTCCTTTAACTTTTTTTTTTGAAACGGAGACATAAGATTTGCCTCATCCATTAAATAAGAAGAGAGTTTAGAGTGTTACAGGTGACCCACATACACAGCATGACAAGTACTCACGCAAAATAATTAGCCCTAACTTTTTAGCACCCGCGGTAACCCAAAGCTTGGCCTCCTCTAGGATGATGTCAAAGAAAATGGGCGGCGGCGCACACTTGTGTCAGAACACCCGAGCATTTCATTCATTCCAAATAGTCCAAGACACAAGCATTTCGTTTGTTCGTTCCTTCAACTTTACGAGAAGATAGCCCTTCCCCTATAATTTGTCAGGCAGGAAACTGCCTAAAACTTCAGGACACGTAGCTCATCTTGCTGCCCCGTTGCAACACGACGCCACTCGTCGGACTGCCACCACCGCTCCCCGTTGATCACCCTCAAGTCGCCCCACCACCACATGCCGCCGCTCATCTTGGCGCCGCCCAGCGTCCCTACGCCGCCACACACTGCCCATCGCTGCCACTCTCCGTCGTGCCTCCCAGCACCGCGCCGCCGCTTGCCCTTATCATTGAGTTGCTACGGCCATTTGTATGCTTGTTTAATGGAATATAGGCTTGCCCTTATCATTGAGGTGCTACGGCCATTTGTATGCTTGTTTAATGGAATATAGGGTGGAAGATTTAATCATTTAACGAAAAGAAGTTTACGGAATTGGTAAAAATAGTTATGAGAAGGTTTTTAGGGGAGCTATGGAGTTGCTCTTAGTGGGGTAGTTGCACACGTCCTCAACGTGAGCATAGAAAACGGATCATGGCATTGGCCCCCGGCTGTGTTAGCTGTTGTATATATAATTTGTGTTGAGTAATAAAAAATATATGGGCAGGATAATTAATGTAACTATGGTGCTCACCAAAGAAGTGTCTCTTGCCAAAGCTATTATGTTCTTCTTCCTTGGTGTACGTGTGTGGGTGTGTATGTTCTTAAGAGAAATCACCGCAAGCAAGAAGAGAACGTAAAATCCCAAGGAGGAGCCTGAAATCCTTGTCAAACATAAAATCCAGTTGGGAGAGAAGAAGAGGAGCTGAGGAGCCTTCCATCACAAAGGCTCCACAAAACTAGCAAGATCGTCGTCCAAATGTCGCTGGAGAGCAACCCTGCAACATCCTTGCGCGCCCACTGGTCCACCAAGTCGATGTATAGGGTAGAGATCCTACCATGTTTTCCCCGGTGCCCTAGGATTACCGTCCACTGGTTGCCAGATATATTTTCATATTTTCGAACAGGACTCACACCCCTTTGCATTAAATTTTCAACAGAAATATCCATTGCATAAGTTCAAGATCGACCAAAAAATTACAAGGAGAGGAAAAGGGGTGAAGCGAGCTAGGACACTAACAGAAAACCCGCTGAAAGCGATTGCCGTCAAATATTGTGGCGGAGGCACCTCCCGGCGACCCGGGGCAGCTGCCCCGGCTCTGCCCAAGTACTTCCATTAGCTTATAGTAAGAGATTGATAATTAATCACTAGTTTTTGTGGGGAAATGCTCATGAAGCACATCCCTTTGTATTTTTCCCAGGCTCCATGGATGGGCTAGCTCCGCCACTCGAAAACCTGGGTAGCTTACAGTTCCTTACATTCTCGTTTCGTCACGCGGCAGATAGCAAAACACCCCAGCTCGTGCGCACGGATTGGTCTGGCTCTGTGGACGTGCGCGTGACAGGATCACCTACAGGCTACTGTGCACAATTACCAGGACAGCCCAGGGAAGCTCGTCGGGTCCATCCTAGTACAGTAGTACTTCTCTAGTGTCTCACAAAGTTGGATGTGCACAGTATAGCAGCATCACTGCACACCGGTCATTACCTTCAGATCATCTCGCAAGCTTTGTGTGGAGCTTTCAAGTGATTTCGACTGCATGTATGGACTACAAGCAAGCACGTGGGGGAAGCGTTTCCCCACGATCAGCAGTGTCCGTCCTAAACTGTCTGCCTAAATATCTCGAGGTTTTCTCTCTTATTTCACCACGGTTTTCTGGGTTCTACTCCAAGCTAGGGCAAGGACACAGAGATGGATCAAAAAGGGAGAAAGAATCACTATGGCCTTATTGGAAACGACAAAGGGGGACATAATCCTTGCAGCGTTGGTTAGAGAGACAAGCGAGATCGCGAGAAGCGTGTGGCTCGGTTTAAACCGCGTGTGCAATCTGCATGCATGCAGCCACTTGACTGGAGGCATACTGTAGACGATGGATCGAGAGATGGACACCCTCTGACACGGGCACACTTGTGTGTTCGCAGAAAGCGCAACCAGTCGACGGTTCTCGACCAATCGCGACGGGACAAACACCGTACTTTACTTGATCGTCGTGGCGCCGGTCAAAAAAGAGTTTATGGGTTTTCATTGGCCCAGCTGATCAATAAGACAGACAGGACCGGGGTGCATGCATGCACGGTAAAACAGACTCGATTTTTGGTCGTGTCGTGCATGCATGTCTGGACACGCCAAAAGGTGGTCACTCATGGAGTCATGGGGGCGCTACAGAATGTGGAAAGCGAGGGCTGAGAGGGTTGCACGGTGACGGTGCCGTGGCGTGTCCTCGATCGATGATTAATTAGTGGCCTCGTACGTTCAGGTTCAGCTCTACCTCAAATGATCCGTCATTTCAATATTCTGGATCGATGATCTATGTTGGTGTGACAAGACCTGGAGGTCCAGACTCTTGAGTTCTTCCAGACTGTACACCAAACGTAGGCACTAGCTACTAGTGCATATGCTTGTAGTACGAAGTGAGTGCTACTGACACATCGAATATAAGTCGATCCATTGGCACACGTACATCTCTCCGAATGTAGGAGTACCCAGCAAGGACAACGGCCTGTCATCTCATGTAACTCGCTACATGAGTTATATAGATGGAAAACAACGATAAAGTTATTGGTTGAATATATGGCCAGGGGCAAGTACTAGCTCTGTACTAAATTATAGGAATCGTACCGCCACCAAAAATTAAATCTTTAATGGCCGGATGCATGCGACAATATCATCAGTGAGAATGTGAGATGACAAGAGCTTTAAAGTGACAAACTGTTCAACTGTAGATAGATCTATCTATTCATCTGAAATTTTTACGTTAAAACCCAATGGACTTCTCCAAGCTAGTATTAGTAGGAGTTGGATTTTATTTACATAAAATAACGGAAATGCTAATCAGATTTTTAGGCATAGCAAATTTGATTTTTTTCATGGCAATTTATATTTGCACGATGACAAATTTAGTTTGCAAGCATGGCAATTTTCTGGCAAAAAAATAAACTGATATGTATTTGCCATGCTCGCCAATTAAACTTGCCATCCTCGACAAACATAATTGGCAAGCGCTAGGCGCCGGCGTGCCGGCCCAAATTTGGGCCGGTCGCATGCCAGCCACCCGATTCAGGAAACCCCATCCGTGCGATTGCGTCTTCTTTCTTGCGCATTATCCCCTTCTCCCTCCTTTCCACCCACGTCCAGGATGAAAAATGTCTCATGTCCCCCGTTGCACCGGTCGATCCCCCCTCCCCCTGTGTCTACCCTCCCGTGAAGGACGCCCCTCCTCGCTGCATCTGGCCGTCGGCGTGCTCGCAACCCCGCCGTCGTCGTTGAAGCTGCATCTCATGGGCGTTTTGTGGCCCTCGTCGCCATTGGTTGCAACATGGCGTTGCTCCATGGTCACCCCCCCCCCCCCCCCCCCCCCCCCCCCCCCCCCCCCCCGTGCCGTCGTTTGGTAGCAGCCTCGCCCTCAACTCGTCGTAGCCTCGTCGCCATAGCCATTGTTGGCTCTAGGTTGAAACTTTTTCCTGATGGAAATATGAGCAAATTACTACGAGATTTAATCCGAATAAACAGAAAATAAATCATGACAACAATTGCAAAGATTAAACTAATCATGCGAACTAGCATAGTAGATGAACAGATCACATCTAGGGCACATACTAGAAACATGAATTCTACCACGATCTCGAACAAGAAGGATAGAATCGCATATGGTGCAGCGGGAATAGCACCGTCGGCGTTGACGTTGTCGCCCATGTCGTCAAGGATGAGGTTGCCGAGGTCGGGAAAGAAGTCGTTGTTCGCAAAGTTGTCGCTGCCAGCAGTCGCTCGAGTACGCTCCTCAAAAACCTGATCGTCCCTCTCCCATACAGGATCACGAGAGGCGGGGTTCTGGAGGCCTGCTGTCCCTTCTCCCGGTGCACGCCGAAAGGAGGGATGGAGAATACTTGCTTGGCGGCGCAATGATATGGAACGGTGGTGCGAAACCATACGAAGCGGCGGCGGCTAGGCTTGACTATATAGTGCGGGCCGGATAGGTCGTGTGAGTAAACCCCACGTCCGAGTCGTCACGATCCAAAAGAATCGGAAATGGTTCAGTAATTAATGCGTCTGTTAATTATTAATTAATGACTCATTAATTTTCCCGAGCAGCAAAAATATAGACAACGTGCATAGCTTTGTCCTCGGCTAAATCCTGCAACCCACGGCGCGTCGTGACGAGGCGTGGCGTGGCGAGGCGAGCGGGGAGGAGGAGCGCGCGTGTAGGTCTCATCTTCTAATGCTCATACAAGTGGTAGAAGAGCTCACCTTATAAAGAGGTGCAAGTCTCTCTCAACTTCCATGGTGGGACTAAACTCTAGTCTCACTCACTCCACTCACATGTGTGCATGAATGGGCCAAGAGAATTTCAGAATTTTAGTTGGGCTTTGGGCCAAAGGCCTACTAGCAAAATTCCAACAATCCCCCCCACAAAGTCTCATTGGCACATCTTATCATTTAGTTCCAAAACATTGTTTATATATCAGTGCTTAGTGGAGACTGTGAAGTTGAACTTCCACTTAAAGTTTTATGCTACACTAGATCACAACTTGAATAGTGGACTATGCCTTGAACTACAAGTTTTCTGCGAAACTAGTTTCACACAAATTCTTGACTGATACTGGGCTGCCGCAAGGCTTCCCCGCGGGTGGAGCGTATACGTCATACTCTGGGGCCTTTCATGAATTTATTAGAGAACACCCAATTCTCACAGACTGTGACGTTAATAATCAAATTCATATAGATGTGTTCCTCAGGGGATGCTCTGTAGGACAACATCTCTGCTTACTCGAATAAGCCACTTGGAACACATTAAGATAAGTATCAACCTGCCATGCAGATCAGGAGAGTACTGCATCTTCACGGAGTGGGATAATTAAAATAGGGATACTCTCCTCTCAGATGACCAACAGCTTGTCTCCCACTTCTACTTCACGGGATCTCCGATCACATAGAGTGGGTTACCACTATGGACAACTCATGCGGTGGGTCTTAGACCCATCTCCATCGATGCATTATCTATCACATTACGTGATAGACCCTTTGTGATGGGATCTGCCAAGTTTTTCGATGTTTGGATATAATCCAACGTAATAACTCCGGAGTTCCTCAGTTTTCTGACAGATTTTAGTCTCCTCTTCACATGCCTTGAGGACTTCATATTGTCCTTAGAATTGTTTATCTTGACGATCACAGTTTGATTATCACAGTTCATCAGGATAGGGGGTATTGGTTTTTCAACCATAGGTAAGTCCATCAAGAGCTCACGAATCCACTCTGCTTCAACAATGGCAGTGTCTAATGCTGTGAGTTCTGCTTCCATAGTTGACCTCGTTAAGATGGTCTGCTTGCAAGACTTCCAGGAAACAGCGCCACCACCAAGTGTAAAAACATAACCACTTGTGGGCTTAATCTCATCAGCATCAGATATCCAGTTTGAGTCACTATAACCCTCTAGTACCCTTGGATACCGGTGTAGTGAATCCCATAGCTCGTGGTGCCTTTCAAATAGCGCATAACTCTCTCAAGTGCATGCCAATGATCATATCTCGGTTTTGATACAAACCGACTCATCTTGCTCACAGCAAAAGAGATGTCAGGCCTCGTGGCACTCGCCAAATACATAAGCGAGCCAATAATCTGAGAATACCTCAGTTGATCTCTAGCAATCCGTCGATTCTTTCGAAGCAACACACTAGCATTATATGGAGTTGGAGAAGGCGTGCAGTTGCTATACCCAAAATGACTCAAGTTCTTTTCCACATAGTGAGACTGAAGCAGTGTGATACCACCATTCTCATCTCTCGATAGCTTGATGTTTAAGATAACATCAGCTACTCCTAGATCCTTCATCTCAAAGCAACGAGATAAGAAATTCTTAACCTCCTTGATTAAATCAAGTTTAGTTCCAAAGATCAGTATGTCGTCGACATACAGACAAAGAATAACTCCTTCGCCCCCACCATAGCGATAGTACACACACTTGTCACCATCGTTTACTACAAAGCCGGCAACAGTTAATATTCTTTCGAACTTCTCATGCCACTCCTTACGAGCTTGTTTAAGGCCATATAAAGACTTTAATAACTTGCACACCTTTCCTTCCTGACCAGGTACTACAAAACCATCTGGCTGATCCATGTAAATTTCCTCCTTCAACTCTCCATTGAGGAAAGCCGTCTTGACGTCCATTTGATGAACGAGAAGCCCATGTGAGGCAGCCAGTGATAGTAGCACCCGAATTGTGGCCAGTCTAGCCACGGGTGAGTAAGTATCAAAGAGGTCTTCACCTTCTTTCTGGGTATAACCCTTAGCCACAAGCCGTTGCTACCTCTTGAGCATGCGTTGGTTTTCCCTTGAAGAGGAAAGGGTGAAGCAGCAAAGTAGCGTAAGTATTTCCCTAGTTTTTGAGAACCAAGGTATGAATCCAGTAGGAGGCTACACGCAAATACCCTAGTACATGCACAAACAAACAAGAACCTCACAACCAACACGATAAAGGGGTTGTCAATCCCATCACGGTCACTTACAAAAGTGAGATCTGATAGAGATAATAAGATAGATATTTTTGGTATTTTTGTGATATAGATTGGAAAACAAAGATTGTAAAATAAATAGTAACTAGAATTGTAGATTGGAAACTTATATGATGTAAAGTAGATCCGGGGGCCATAGGTTTCACTAGTGGCTTCTCTCAAGATAGCATGTATTACGGTGGGTGAACAAATTACTGCCGAGCAATTGTTAGAAAAGCGCATAGTTATGATGATATCTGAGGCAATGATCATGAATATATGCATCACGTCCGTGACAAGTAGACCGAAACGATTCTGCGTCTACTACTATTACTCCACACATCGACCGCTCTCCAGCATGCATCTAGAGTATTAAGTTTATAAGAACGGAGTAACGCTTTAGGCAAGATGACATGATGTAGAGGGATAAACTCAAGCAATATGATATAAACTCCATCTTTTTATCCTCGATGGCAACAATACAATACGTGTCATTTCCCTTTCTGTCACTGGGATTGAGCACCGCAAGATTGAACCCAAAGCTAAGCACTTATCCCATTGCAAGAAAGATCAATCTAGTAGGCCAAACCAAACTAATAATTCGAAGATACTTGCAAAGATTTCAAATCATGCATATAATAATTCAGAGAAGAATCAAATAATATTCATAGATAATCAAGTTCATAAACCCACAATTCATCGGATCTCGGCAAACACACCGCAAAAAGAGTTACATCGAATAGATCTCCAAGAAGATCGAGGAGAACTTTGTATTGAGATCCAAAGAGAGAGAAGAAGCCGTCTAGCTAATAACTATGGACCCGAAGGTCTGTGGTAAACTACTCACACATCATCGGAGAGGCTTTGGTGTTGATGTAGAAGCCCTCCGTGATCGAATCCCCCTCCGGCAGATCGCCGGAAAAGGCCCCAAGACGGGATATCACGGGAACAAAAAGTTGCGGCGGTGGAAAAGGTGTTTCGTTGCTCTCCCCGAAGGTTTCAGGGTATAAGAGTATATATAGGCGAAAGAAATAGGTCGGTGGAGCTGCGAGGGGCCCACGAGGGTGGGGGGCGCGCCCTCCTACCTCGTGGCCTCCTCGCTACTTCCTTGACGTCCACTCCAAGTCTCCTGGATCACGTTTGTTCCAAAAAATATCCTCGCGAAGGTTTCATTCTGTTTGGATTCCGTTTGATATTCCTTTTCTGCGAAACACTGAAATAGGAAAAAAACAGCAATTTGCACTGGTATAACACCCTCGATGCGACTATAGCTCACACGTGTCGAGGCACGACTTAGAGACATAATCGCATTGAAGGCATATGTCGCAAGTTAGGCAATCTTCACAACATCCCATGTAATATAAATAATAAAGGGGAGAATAACATAGTTGGCTTACACTCGCCACGTCAATCAAGTACATAAATAACATTACATCATCCAAACACTCATGGCCCGACTACGGCGCCAAAATAAAAGATAACCCAACATGCGATACGGTCCCGATCACCCCCAACTGGGCACCACTACTGATCATCAGGAAAGGAAACATAGTAACGTTGAAAGTCTTCGTCGAACTCCCACTTGAGCTCAAACGCGTCTCCTGGAGCGGAATCATCAGGCCCTACATCTGGTGTAATAGTAATCTGTGAGCCATATGGACTCAGCAATCTCGCACCCTCGCGATCAAGACTATTTAAGCTTATAGGTATGGCAAGGTAAAATATGTGGAGCTGCAGCAAGCGACTAGAAAATATGGTGGCTAACTTATTCGCAAAAGAGAGCGAGAAGAGGAGGCGAAGCGCGAGCGAGAAACTAGAGGACAACCTGCGCAAACATTACACCAACACCGTGTCCACTTTCCCGGACTCCGCCGAGAAGAGGCCATCACGGTAACACACTCAGTTGATTCATTTTAATTAAATTAAGGTTCAAGTTATCTACAACCGGACATTAACAAATTCCCATCTGCCCATAACCGTGGGCATGGCTTTCGAAAGTTCAAATCCCTACAGGGGAGTCCCAACTTAGCCCATGACAAGCTCTCACAGTCAACGAAGGAATATACCTCCTCCCAAGACGTTCCGATCAAACTCGGTATCTCGGTTCTTCAAGACACTTCGACAGGTTAAAACAAGACCAGCAACACCGCCCGAATGTGCCGACAAATCCCGATAGGAGCTGCACATATCTCGTTCTCAGGGCACACTCAGATGAGACTAGCTACGAGTAAAACCAACCCTCAAGTTTCCCCGAGGTGGCCCCGCAGGCAGCTCAGTTCGGACCAACACTCAGAGGAGCACTGGCCCGGGGGGGGGGGGGGGGTTTAAAATAAGATGACCCTCGGGCTCCGGAAACCCAAGGGAAAAAGAGGCTAGGTGGCGAATGGTAAAACCAAGGTTAGGCATTGCTGGAAAATCTTTAATCAAGGCGAACTATCAAGGGGTTCCCATTATAACCCAACCGCGTAAGGAACGCAAAAATCCGGGAACATAACACCGATATGACGGAAACTAGGGCGGCAAGAGTGGAACAAAACACTAGGCGATAGGCCGAGCCTTCCACCCTTTACCAAGTATATAGATGCATTAAGATAACAAGATAATATAATGATATCCCAACAAGTAAATAAATGTTCCAACAAGGAACGGCCTCCAATCTTCACCTGCAACTAGCAACGCTGTAAGAGGGGCTGAGCAAAGCGGTAACATAGTCAATCAACGGTTTTCTAGGACATGGTGGGTTAGAGGTTTGACATGGCAATTTGGGAGGCTTGAAAGCAAGTGGTAGGCATCATAGCATTGGCAAAGCAAAAGAGCGAGCAAACTAGCATAGCAAAGATAGTAGTGATTTCGAGGGTATGATCATCTTGCCTGCACAGTGGTCAGAGTTGACTGGATCTTCGAAAGCAAACTCAACGGGCTCCTCATTAGTGAACTCGTCTCCCGGCTCAACCCAAACAAGACAAACAAGCAACAAGGACACAATCAACCACGTGCAAGGAACAAACAATACGAAGCAATGATGATATGCTATGCGGGATGCGATGCAGGATGCATATGCAAGATATGACAGGAAATGCAAGAACCTGGTCTCAACTTGGAGATCCAAGTGTGCCACTGGAAAGATGATATGAAAACACTTGAAAACGATATAAAGAACGTCGGGATCGGAGTTACGGTTTGGAAATGGCAAGCGATTCAAATATGGCCACGTTCTGCGATTTACAGCAAGTAGCTATCTAAATGCAATGAGATGAACATGCTACAGCACCCAAACATGGCAACAAAGTACATGGCAGGGATGCATTCAAGATGCTTAACAAAAGTCTAGCACTGAGCTACGGCCATTTCATCCATTAACAGGTTCAAACAAGCATGGCACAAATGCACATGGCAAACAGATCTCAGACTTAGTGAAATTAACACTTGTCTGGAATTTCAGATCAGGTAGCACTTTTCGGAGCAACAAAACTATATGCTACAGGACCTGAACATGGCAAAGTAAAGCATGGCATGGAGCTACTCAACGAGCTTAACAAAAGTCCCTTAGTGACCTTGAGCCAAAAGGGATCAGAAAATACAATTGCAAGCATGTGAACATGGCAAAAACATAATCAGATCACAGACTTAGTGAAAACTGGAACATGCTGAAAACTGATATCAAGTAGGCATGTTTACGAGCTCGATGCACTCAATACGGAGCAATTCATGACCAACTAAGCATACATATATCAAGAACACACAAAATGCAAGCTAGACATGGCAAGAACAATAACATAGCATGCACGGATCAACTACAACATCATCGGCAAAATTGCAAACAAGTTGACAATCTGCCCAGATTCACAAAGTAGCAAAAGCAGAGCTCGATTGACTAAAGCTAGGGTGCTCCATAATTGCAAACAAAGACATGGATGGATAGAGCACTACAAGATTAACAAAACATCCTTACTGATCATCCTCAAAAGAGGCACAGACCACTAGGAAACAACATGAACATATGACAACATGAGATAAACAGCTCAAGGACTTAGTGGACTTGCTAAGTCCCTGAAAACAGAATTAACAAGTGCACCACTTTGCAAGCTTGTACTAGTCACCACACACATCACAAAAATACATGGGTTGCACCTCTGGAAAGATGACAAAACCCTTAACAAAACATATGTAGAGCATCAGGGCATATCATGCACACATTAATCATGGCAAAAATGACAAAAAGCTAAATGGAGCAGCAGATCTGACAATTATCTCAAGTAGCCCTCTTCTAACAGCATTTCGGGCATCAAGATGAACTCAAATGAAAATGATGCAATGGAATGAATGATGTACTCTCTAAGATGAACATTTTGATATGCTACATGCATGAATCGGAGCAACGGATGCAAAGTTACGAGGCTATGAACATGAGCACTTGGATCTGGAATTTTTGGGACTTAGAAGAAATTCGACCTAGGGTTCACTGTTCATCCGGATCGGGATCTGGCGCAAAATCCAAGGTTGACCGGATCCTTCGCCGGAGTTGGAGCTCGAGGAGGACGGGGAGGACGCCGGCGACGAGGGGGAGGCCGGAGCGGCGCGGCCTGGGGCCGGCGATGGCCGGGGTCGACGGGACGGGCGGCGGTGCCGTGTGGCCCACGGCGGCCGAGGCGGAGAGGCGGCGGCGTGCGGCGGCCGAGGCGGAGAGGCGGCGGCGGCGGCTCGTCGACGTCCGGTGGCGCGGGCGCCGGCAAGAGGAGAGACGGCGGCGGCGGGCGGGGTCCTCCCGCGGGCGGCGGCGCGGAGTGTCCGGCGTGGTGCGGACAATGTCCGGCCGCGCAGAGACGATTTTAGGGTTTCGGACGAGGGGGGATCCGAGATTTTCGAGGAGGACCTATTTATAGGCATAGAGGGAGCTAGGAGAGTCCAAATGAGGTGCGGTTTTCGGCCACGCGATCGTGATCGAACGCTCTAGATGATGGAGCAGAGTTAGGTGGGTTTAGGGCCAAATTGGAGGGGTGTTGGGCTGCAACACACACGAGGCCTTTTCGGTCCCTCGGTTAACCGTTGGAGTATCAAACGAAGTCCAAATGGTACAAAACTTGACAGGCGGTCTACCGGTAGTAAACCAAGGCCGCTTGGCATGTCTGGGCCCAATCCGGAAATGTTTAATCCCCACACATGAAAAAAGGTAGAAATGTCCACCGGAGGAGAACGAAGTGCCGGAATGCAAAATGGACAACGGGGAAAAAGCTCGAATGCATGAGACGAACACGTATGCAAATGCAATGCACATGATGACATGATATGAGATGCATGAAAACAATAACAACACACGGAGACAAAGACCCGAACCCGAGGAAATAAATTAACTTAACGCCGGAAACGGCAAGAGTTAGAGTACAAATTGGGAAAGTTACATCCGGCGTGTTACAACACTCCACCACTACAAAAGGATCTCGTCCCGAGATCTAGGACTGAAAGAACACCGGGTACTCAGAACGGAGGTGATCCTCGCGTTCCCAGGTAGCTTCACGGCCGGAATGGTGTGACCACTTGACTTTGAGAAATTTGATTGACTTGTTGCGAGTCTTGCGTTCAGTCTCTTCAAGAATAGCAACTGGGTGCTCACGATAAGAGAGATCTTCTTGGAGCTCAATGTCCTTGAAGTTGACGGTGCGGTCAGGAGTCTTGAAGCACTATCGAAGCTGAGAGACATGGAACACATCATGAACATTTGCAAAGTTTGAAGGAAGCTCGAGTTGATAGGCGAGGTCGCCTCTCTTGCTGACAATCTTGAAAGGTCCCACGTATCTAGGGGCAAGCTTCCCTTTGATACCGAAGCGACGAGTACCTTTCATAGGAGAGACGCGGAGGTAAACATGATCTCCGATCTCGAAAGCCAAATCACGGTGCTTACTATCATAGTAGCTCTTCTGGCGGGATTGGGCTGCTTTGAGGTTATCTCGAATGACTTTGCACATTTCCTATGCCTCTGTGATTAAGTCATTACCCAAAAGCTGACGTTCACCGGTTTCAGACCAGTTGAGAGGGGTACGACACTTCCTGCCATACAGAATTTCAAATGGGGCCTTGCCCGAACTTTCTTGAAAACTGTTGTTGTAGGAGAATTCAGCATAAGGAAGACAATCCTCCCACTTCATGCCGAAGGAGATCACACAAGCCCTGAGCATATCTTCAAGAATCTGATTGACACGCTCGACTTGACCGCTAGTTTGAGGATGGAAAGCTGTGCTGAAGCAGATGTTGGTGACCATGGCCTTCTGAAAAGAATCCCAAAACTTGGATGTAAAGATGCTGCCATGGTCTGAAGAGATCACCTGTGGAATACCGTGCAGAGAGACAATACGAGAGGTATAGAGTTCCGCCAATTGAGCTACAGTGATCGACTCTTTGATAGGCAGAAAGTGAGCCACTTTGGTGAGTTTATCGATGACAATGAATATAGCATCATTGCCACGCTTGGACTTTGGAAACCCAGTCACGAAGTCCATCTCAATGTGGTTAAACTTCCATTCTGGAATGGCAAGAGGTTGGAGGAGACCTGCTGGCCTTTGGTGTTCTGCCTTCACTCTTCTGCAGACATCACATTCATTCACGAATTGAGCAATCTCACGCTTCATTCGAGTCCACCAATAAGCCTGCTTAAGGTCCTGAAACATCTTCGTGCTCCCAGGGTGGATGGAGAGGAGAGAATTACGAGCCTCGCTCATGATCACTTTACGAAGTTCACCTTTGGGTACAACAATGCGATCCTCGAAGAATAGAGTATCCTTGTCATCAAGGCGGTAGCACTTGTACTTGGGCTGACTCTTGGCAATCTCAATCTTCACCTTTTTCACCATAGCATCAAGAAGCTGGGATTGGGGAATCTGGTCTTCTAAGGTAGGAGAGACTTGAAGGTTGGAGAGGAAACCTTGAGGAACAATTTGCAGATTAAGTTTGCGGAAAGCTTCACAAAGCTCGGGTTGATAAGGCTTAAGAATCAGACTGTTGCAGTAAGCTTTCCTGCTCAAAGCGTCAACAATCACATTGGCCTTGCCTGGAGTATACTCGATACTCGGATTATACTCTTGAATCATTTCTACCCATCGAGTTTGCCTGAGGTTGAGATTAGGCTGAGTGAAGATGTACTTGAGACTTTTGTGATCAGTGAAAATGTCGACTTTTCTTCCCAATAGAAGATGTCTCCAAGTCAAAAGAGCATGCACAACTGCCGCCAACTCGAGATCATGAGTGGGGTAGTTCTTCTCATTAGGCTTCAACTGGCGAGAGGTATAAGCAACAACTTTCTTCTCTTGCATCAATACTGCGCCAAGACCTTGGAGAGAGGCATCACAAAAGACCTCGTACGGCTTGGATTCATCAGGCGGAGTCAGAACTGGAGCAGTGATAAATTTCTCTTTCAAAGTGTTGAAAGCAATGTCACACTCCGGAGACCAAACGTATTTGACGTGCTTCTGGAGAAGATTAGAGAGAGGCTTCGCGATCTTAGAAAAGTTCTCAATCAATCTTCGACAATAGCTTGCGAGACCGAGGAAGCTACGGAGTTGCTTCACGTTCTGAGGAGGTTCCCAATTCACAATTGCAGACACCTTCTCAGGATTCACGGCAATGCCCTTGGCAGAGATAATATGACCAAGATAAAGAACCTCATCGAGCCAAAATTCACACTTGGAGAACTTGGCATAGAACTGATGTTCTCTGAGCTTATCGAGTACCAAACGCAAGTGCTTGGCATGATCTTCCTTGTTCTTCGAGAAAACCAGAATGTCATCGAGATAGACCAAAACGAAGTCATTGGTGTAGGCGTTGAAGATGAAGTTCATCATGCGAGAGAACGTCGGAGGAGCGTTGACGAGGCCAAAAGACATGACAGTGTATTCATATGAACCAAAGCTTGCCCTGAAGGCCGTCTTGGGAATATCTTGCTCACTGACTCGAATCTAATGATAACCCATACGGAGATCAAGCTTGGAGAATACTTGGGCACCTTTGAGTTGTTCGAACAGCTCATTGATGTTGGGAAGTGGGTATTTGTTCTTGATGGTCTTCTTGTTCACTGGACGGTAATCAACACAAAGTCGGTCCGTTCCATCCTTCTTCTTCACAAAAAGAACACCACAACCCCACGGAGAAGAACTAGGCCGGATGAGACCCATTTTCTCTTGAATATCGAGTTGCTTCTTCAGCTCCTTCAACTCTTCAGGTCCGAGCTTGTAAGGGCGCTTGCACACAGGTTCCATACCAGGCTCAAGATCAATAATGAATTCAACTGGCCGGTGCGGAGGCATTCCTGGAAGCTCTTCTGGAAAGACGTCTTGATATTCGCAAACGACTGGAATTTGCGAGATGGCATCGAGTTCACCCTTCTCATTGAGAGAAAACAGACGGATAGTATTATCCCGAGCGACAAAGACAATTACATCCTCAGACGAATGAGTCAATTGAATCTGCCTGGCTGCACAATCAAGCTGAGCCTTGTGCTTAGAAAGCCAATCCATTCCGAGAATAAGATCAATATCCGAGTTACCAAGGATCATTGGAGAAGCCAGAAACTTGAAATCAGCCATCATGATAGAAATATCCGGAACCATCATACTAGAACTCAGACGCTTAGCCGGAGAGACGACTTGCATAGCTCTAGGTAAAGCCTTAGTACTAAAATTGTTCTCCGATGCAAATGGGAATGACATGAAGGAATGCGATGCACCAGAGTCAAAAAGTACTTTTGCAGGAACATCGTTAACATGAAGGTTACCCATGATGACATCTGACGAGTCCTCTGCCTGAGCTGCATTCATCAAGTTGACCTTGGCATGCTTGGGGTTATGCTTGACCACAGCTGTACTTGCCGATCTCACAGGAGGAGGAGGAGGAAGACGCCTCTGGTTGAAACACTTGTTGGCATAGTGACCCTTCTGTTGGCACTTGTTGCACGTGACTTCTGACAGTGGACGGTGATATGGAGCACTCGATCTTGGAGCTTGAGACGAAGTCTTGTTCTGAAAGCCGGGGTTGGGGGGGGGGGGAAGATCCACTGCCACCTTTGCTCTTCTACTGATACGGCCGACGGAACGGAGGAGGAGGAAGCCAATACTTCTGCTGCTTGGCCACTTGAGTAGAGGAAGAAGGAGTAGCATCTCTGACTCGCTTCTTGGAAGCATCATACCTCAACTGAGCAGCCTCTTGCTTTAGTGCCATGTTGTAGAACTCATAGTATCTTAAGGGCTCGAAGAGGACAAGAGCTAGCTGAATTTCTTCTCTGAGACCACCCCTGAACTGGTATATCATGCTCTTCTCATCAGGCACGTCCTGCTTGGCAAAGCGGGCGAGCTTCTGGAACAACTTGTTGTAGTCATAGACAGACAAAGAGCCTTGCTTCAGGTTGCGGAATTCCTCACGCTTGCTTTCAACCACGCTCTGGGGAATATGATGAGCTTGAAAATCTCAACAGAAATCATCCCAAGTGATAACACGTCCACCTCTGGAGTCCTTGTACTGCTGGAACCATTCTGCAGATTGATCTTTGAGTTGGAACAAAGCAAACTTGACAAAGTCCTCAGGCCTGACGTTACTGCACTCGAAATGCTTGCACAGATCCACAAGCCAATCGTCAGCATCGGTTGCCTCAACACAATTGCTGAAAGTCTTTGTCCCATTAGCAAGGAACTGGTTGAGTGTAGCAAAGTGATTCTGATTGTTGCCTTGGTTCCCTTGGTTGCCTTGATTGCGCTCTTGAAGAATTTGCATGATCAACTGTGTGTTTGCATTGGTTGCGGCCATCACAGCTTGCCATGCCTCCGGGGAAGGTGGAGGTGGTGGCGGATTAGGATTCGGAGTCGTGCGCGTTGGAGGAGCCATCCTGAAGAGGTTGACCACCATTAGCACATAGACAAATATTGAAGCTGAATCCAACGGAATGAAAATTGCAACATATAGTCTTCACATCCGAACAAAATGAACGAATGCATTCCTCTTGAAATGGTCACATATCCATAAATTGAGAAGCCACTTAGAATTAAGGTAGAGAAATAAATCAACAAAGGTACGGATCAAGAACGAATAATCAGTAAGAAATCTCAATCTCAAACCAATATCCGTGGAAGAAGAACTAGAGCTACAAGAATTCCCACCTATGAAACTCCCAAACCTTTCCGGTTATGCAATCAGGTGTTGGGGATACAGGGGAAGCATAATATCTCACCCAAATCTAGCAAATCCTACATCCAGCTGTATCCATCCTTCAACACATAACCAAGAAACCTTCGGAAACCATCTACCTCAACCTTCGAAAAGCATCCGTTATACAAGTTATGGCGATACTCCCGAACTCCCGCCCCAGTACTGGGTGGCGTCGAGGTTATCTCACCAACGAACTGCATAAAAGAGATTTTCGATGTCGGCGTACTAAACTCAGGTATTCCAGAACTGCAATGATAAAATTATGATGACAACACCTCAGAGCTCAACTCCCCGGGACACTTCCAGAAAACCCCTGACAGGAGGCACCAAGACAATGTTCTCATCATAAGACCATCGGAATGATTCCAAGATACCCACGTGATCCTAAATTTTTTTTGGTGAAATTTGAGAAGAGAAGAGTCAAAACTCTACGTCAGGATGCCTTACCAGAACGATGAGGATGGGGGGCGCGCCCTTCTACCTCGTGGCCTCCTCGCTGAAGGTTTCAGGGTATAAGAGTATATATAGGCGAAAGAAATATGTCGGTGGAGCTGCGAGGGGCCCACGAGGGTGGGGGGCGCGCCCTCCTACCTCATGGCCTCCTCGCTGCTTCCTTGACGTCCACTCCAAGTCTCCTGGATCACGTTTGTTCCAAAAAATATCCTCGCAAATGTTTCATTCTATTTGGATTCCGTTTGATATTCCTTTTCTGCGAAACACTGAAATAGGAAAAAAACAGCAATTTGCACTGGTATAACACCCTCGATGCGACTATAGCTCCCACGTGTCGAGGCACGACTTAGAGACATAATCGCATTGAAGGCATATGTCGCAAGTTAGGCAATCTGCACAACATCCATGTAATATAAATAATAAAGGGGAGAATAACATAGTTGGCTTACACTCGCCACGTCAATCAAGTACATAATAAGATTACATCATCCAAACACTCATGGCCCGACTACGGCGCCAAAATAAAAGATAACCCAACATGCGACACGGTCCCGATCACCCCCAACTGGGCACCACTACTGATCCTCAGGAAAGGAAACATAGTAACATTGAGAGTCTTCGTCGAACTCCCACTTGAGCTCAAACGCGTCTCCTAGAGCAGAATCATCAGGCCCTGCATCTGGTGTAATAGTAATCTGTGAGCCACAGGGACTCAGCAATCTCGCGCCCTCGCGATCAAGACTATTTAAGCTTATAGGTATGGAAAGGTAAAATATGTGGAGCTGCAGCAAGCGACTAGCAAATATGGTGGCTAACTTATTCGCAAAAGAGAGCGAGAAGAGGAGGCGAAGCGCGAGCGAGAAACTAGAGGACAACCTGCGCAAACATTACTCCAACACCGTGTCCACTTTTCCGGACTCCGCCGAGAAGAGGCCATCACGGTAACACACTCAGTTGATTCATTTTAATTAAATTAAGGTTCAAGTTATCTACAACCGGACATTAACAAATTCCCATCTGCCCATAACCGCGGGCACGGCTTTTGAAAGTTCAAATCCCTGCAGGGGAGTCCCAACTTAGCCCATGACAAGCTCTCACGGTCAACGAAACAATAGACCTCCTCCCAAGACGTTCCGATCAGACTCGGTATCTCGGTTCTTCAAGACACTTCGACAGGTTAAAACAAGACCAGCAACACCGCCCGAATGTGCCGACAAATCCCGATAGGAGCTGCACATATCTCGTTCTCAGGGCACACTCAGATGAGACTAGCTACGAGTAAAATCAACCCTCAAGTTTCCCCGAGGTGGCCCCGCAGGCTGCTCAGTTTGGACCAACACTCAGAGGAGCACTGGCCCGGGGGGGGGGGGGTTTAAATAAGATGACCCTCGGGCTCCGGAAACCCAAGGGAAAAAGAGGCTAGGTGGCGAATGGTAAAACCAAGGTTGGGCATTGCTGAAAAAGCTTTAATCAAGGCAAACTATCAAGGGGTTCCCATTATAACCCAACCGCGTAAGGAACACAAAAATCCGGGAACATAACACCGATATGACGGAAACTAGGGCGGCAAGAGTGGAACAAAACACTAGGCGAGAGGCCGAGCCTTCCACCCTTTACCAAGTATATAGATGCATTAAGATAACAAGATAATATAATGATATCCCAACAAGTAAATAAATGTTCCAACAAGGAATGACCTCCAATCTTCACCTGCAACTAGCAACGCTATAAGAGGGGCTGAGCAAAGCGGTAACATAGCCAATCAACGGTTTGCTAGAACATGGTGGGTTAGAGGTTTGACATGGCAATTTGGGAGGCTTGAAAGCAAGTGGTAGGCATCGTAGCATTGGCAAAGCAAAAGAGCGAGCAAACTAGCATAGCAAAGATAGTAGTGATTTCGAGGGTATGCACAGTGGTCAGAGTTGACTGGATCCTCGAAAGCAAACTCAATGGGATCCTCATTAGCGAACTCGTCTCCCGGCTCTACCCAAACAAGACAACAAGCAACGAGGACACAATCAACCACGTGCAAGGAACAAACAATACGAAGCAATGATGATATGCTATGCGGGATGCGATGCGGGATGCATATGCAATATATGACAGGAAATGCAAGAACCTGGCCTCAACTTGGAGATCCAAGTGTGCCACTGGAAAGATGATATGAAAACGCTTGAAAATGATATAAAGAACATCGGGATCAGAGTTACGGTTTGGAAATGGAAAGCGATTCAAATATGGCCACGTTCTGCGATTTACAGCAAGTAGCCATCTAAATGCAATGAGATGAACATGCTACAGCACCCAAACATGGCAACAAAGTATATGGCAGGGATGCATTCAAGATATTTAACAAAAGTCTAGCACTGAGCTACGGCCAATTCATCCATTAATAGGTTCAAACAAGCATGGCAAAAATGCACATGGCAAACAGATCTCAGACTTAGTGAAATTAACACTTGTCTGGAATTTCAGATCAGGTAGCACTTTTCGGAGCAACAAAACTATATGCTACAGGATCTGAACATGGCAAAGTAAAGCATGGCATGGAGCTACTCAAAGAAATTAACAAAAGTCCCTTAGTGACCTTGAGCCAAAAGGGATCAGAAAATACAATTGCAAGCATGTGAACATGGCAAAAACATAATCAGATCACAGACTTAGTGAAAACTGGAACATGCTGAGAACTGATATCAAGTAGGCATGTTTACGAGCTCGATGCACTCAATACGGAGCAAGTCATGACCAACTAAGCATACATATATCAAGAACACACAAAATGCAAGCTAGACATGGCAAGAACAATAACATAGCATGCACGGATCAACTACAACATCATTGGCAAAATTGCAAACAAGTTGACAATCTGTCCAGATTCACAAAGTAGCAAAAGCAGAGCTCGATTGACTAAAGCTAGGGTGCTCCATAATTGCAAATAAAGACATGGATGGATAGAGCACTACAAGATTAACAAGTGCACCACTTTGCAAGCTTGTACTAGTCACCACACACATCACAAAAATACATGGGTTGCACCTCTGGAAAGATGACAAAACCCTTAACAAAACATATGTAGAGCATCAGGGCATATCATGGACACATTAATCATGGTAAAAATGACAAAAAGCTAAATGGAGCAGCAGATCTGACAATTATCTCAAGTAGCCCTCTTCTAACAGCATTTCGGGCATCAAGATGAACTCAAATGAAAATGATGCAATGGAATGAAATGATGTACTCTCTGAGATGAACATTTTGATATGCTACATGCATGAATCGGAGCTACGGATGCAAAGTTACAAGGCTATGAACATGAGCACTTGGATCTGGAATTTTTGGGACTTAGAAGAAATTCGACCTAGGGTTCACTGTTCATCCGGATCGGGATCTGGCGCGAAATCCGAGGTTGACCAAATCCTTCGCCGGAGTTGTAGCTCGAGGAGGACGGGGAGGATGCCGGCGATGAGGGTGAGGCCGGAGCGGCGCGGCCTGGGGCCGGTGATGGCCGGGGTCGACGGGACGGGCGGCGGTGGCATGCGGCCCGCGGCGGCCGAGGCGGAGAGGCGGCGGCGTGCGGCGGCCGAGGCGGAGAGGCGGCGGCGGCGGCTCGTTGGCGTCCGGTGGTGCGGGCGCCGGCAAGAAGAGAGACGGCGGCGGCGGGCGGGGTCCTCCCGCGGGCGGCGACGGCGAGGAGACGGGCCGCGGGGGCCCGGATCGGGCTTCCTGGCCCGCAGCGGCGGCGAGCGGCAGGCGCCACGTGGCGGGACGCCACTGGTGCGGGGGCGGCGGCGCGGAGTGTCCGGCGCGGTGCGGACAATGTCCGGCCGCGCGGAGACGATTTAAGGGTTTCAGACGAGGGGGGATTCGAGATTTTCGAGGAGGACCTATTTATAGGCATAGAGGAAGCTAGGAGAGTCCAAATGAGGTGCGGTTTTCGGCCACGCGATCGTGATCGAACGCTCTAGATGATTGAGCAGAGTTAGGTGGGTTTAGGGCCAAATTGGAGGGGTGTTGGGCTGCAACACACACGAGGCCTTTTCGGTCCCTCGGTTAACCGTTGGAGTATCAAACGAAGTCCAAATGGTACAGAACTTGACAGGCGGACTACCGGTAGTAAACCAAGGCCGCTTGGCAAGTCTAGGCCCAATCCGGAAATGTTTAATCCCCACACACGAAAGAAAGATAGAAATGGCCACAGGAGGAGAACGAAGTGCCGGAATGCAAAACGGACAACGGGGAAAAAGCTCGAATGCATGAGACGAACACGTATGCAAATGCAATGCACATGATGACATGATATGAGATGCATGACAACGATAACAACACACGGAGACAAAGACCCGAACCCAAGGAAATAAATTAACTTAACGCCGGAAACGGCAAGAGTTGGAGTACAAATTGGGAAAGTTACATCCGGGGTGTTACAACTGGGCTTTCGGTTAATAGGTTAGTCCCAAAAATAATATAAAAAGGTATATTAAAGCCCATTAAACATCCAAAACAGATAATATAATAGCATGGTACAATCAAAAATTATAGATATGTTGGAGACGTATCAAGCATCCCCAAGCTTAATTCCTGCTCGTCCTCGAGTAGGTAAATGATAAAACCAGAATTGTTGATGTGGAATGCTCCCTAACATAATTTTCAATGTAATTCTCTTTATTGTGGCATGAATGTTCAGATCCAAAAGATTTAAGATAAAAGTTTAATATTGACATAAAAATAGTAATAGTTCAAGCATACTAACCAAGCAATTATGTCTTATCAAAATAACATAGCCAAAGAAAGCTTATCCCTACAAAATCATATAGTTTGGTCATGCTTCATTTTTGTCACACAAAATGCTCCCCGCATGCATAACCCCGATGACAAGCCGAGCAATTGGTTCATACTTTTTAACGTGCTTTAGCCTTTTCAACCCTTACGCAATACATGAGCGCAAGCCATGGATATAGCACTATAGGTGGAATAGTATATGATGATGGGGGTTATGTGAGAAGACAAAAAAAGAGAAAGTCTCACATTGACGCGGCTAATCAAAGGGCTATGGAGATGCCCATCAATTGATGTCAATGCAAGGAGTAGGGATTGCCATGCAATGGATGCTCTAGAGCTATAAGTGTATGAAAGCTCATCTAAAGAAACTAAGTGGGTGTGCATCCAACTTGCTTGCTCACGAAGACCTAGGGCATTTTGAGGAAGCCCATCATTGGAATATACAAGCCAAGTTCTATAATGAAAAATTCCCACTAGTATATGAAAGTGACAGAATAAGAAACTCTCTATCATGAAGACCATGGTGCTATTTTGAAGCACAAGTGTGCAAAAAGGATAGTAACATTGTCCCTTCTCTCTTTTTCTCTCATTTTTTATTTGGGCTTCTTTGGCCTCTTTTTTTTCTCACATGGGACAATGCTCTAATGATTATCATCACACTTTTATTTACTCATAACTCCATGTTACAACTCGATACTAGAACAAAAATATGAATCTATGTGAATGCCTCCGGCGGTGTACCGGGATATGTGATGAATCAAGAGCGACATGTATGAAAGAATTATGAAAGTGGCTTTGCCACAAATATGATGTCAACTACATGATCATGCAAAGCAGTATGACAATGATGGAGCGTGTCATAATAAACGGAACGGTGGAAAGTTGCATGGCCATATATCTCGGAATGGCTATGGAAATGCCATAGTAGGTAGGTATGGTGGCTGTTTTGAGGAGGATATAAGGAGGCTTATGTGTGATAGAGCATATCGTATCACGGGGTTTGGATGCACCGGCAAAGTTTGCACCAACTCTCAAGGTGAGAAAGGGCAATGCACGGTACCGAAGAGGCTAGCAAATTGTGGAAAGGTAAGAGTGCGTATGATCTATGGACTCACATTAGTCATAAAGAACTCATATACTTATTGCAAAAGTTTATTAGCCCTCGAAGCATAGTACTACTATACATGTCCCTAGAGGTATAGATTGGTAGGAAAACACCATCGCTCGTCCCCGGCCACCACTCATAAGGAAAGCACTCAAAGAACACCCCATGCTTGAAATTTGTCACACAACGTTTACCATACGTGCATGCTATGGGACTTGCCAACTTTAACACAAGTATTTCTCAATTTCACAATTACCCAACTATCATGACTCTAACATTACCACCTTTATATCTCAAAACATCTATCAAGAATCATAGTATTCAATGCACTCTATCTGAAAGTTTTTATCATGCCCATCTTGAATGCCTATCATATTAGGACTAGTTTTATAGCCAAAGCAAATTACCATGCTGTTCTAAAAGACTCTCAAAATAATATAAGTGA